>NW_024104413.1:0-147500 GCF_003945595.2 Pipra filicauda
TAATGACCTTCAGCAGATGAGAAAAGAGCTGTTCTACTAAAGTGACAAGAGTTCGATCTGCCAGAGCCGGCCAGGGTTCCTCCTGCTTTGCAGCACCTTGGTTTGAATCTTCTTCAGCACTCCAGGGATTCTTCAAGCACTTGGGAGCACTTGCTGTAATTAGAATTATATTATTTGAAGAAATAGAAGATAAAACTTGGAAGTAAGCATCAGAAAATTTTAAAGGCATATATGGTTATCACCCCTGCAAGACAGAAATTCAAGCCCAGGAGTTGCTGCATAGTTCTAAACAGCAACAAAATGCTGGTTCTTCGTACCCAGCCTGAACCAGGTATACTAAGCACATGGTCTTTGGCAAGGAGAGGAAATCTGCAACAAAGAGGCAGCACCTTTTCAAACCTCCTGGGTACAAGTTCTTTCTTTATTTCTTCTGCTTAATCTTGCAAGTATTTCGTTGCATACAATCAGAATAGAGTGAGATATGGGCCTTCTAATATTAACGGTAAAAATATTAGGACAATCCTACTCTTCCTGTCCTGCCTTACCTGCAAGCAAGTTTCCAGTCAAAATCAAAGCATCCTGATGTGCTGAGAGGTCCAGTGGGAACCACGCTGATGAAAGGAGAGACAGGACCAAGCCAGCCATACCAATGGTGCAGCCCTTCTGAGCTTCATCTGAAGAACTTGGCTGGGAAACACTGGAAGTTTAATTTTGGAATGTCATAACTTTTTTCCCCTCTTTTAGTAAATTTAAAGTCTTAAAAACTAACAGTTCAAGTAGATGGCTAACCTAAAGAAATGAAATCAGTACTACAGATATACACACTTAACACTCAAGCATGACTTTTAACACCAATTTGCAGCAGAGACCTGACAATACTCCGTTTTTTTGAATAGTCTTTTTTTTGAATAGCAAACATCAAATCTACTAGTGACATCTACTGATAAACTGAAGAATTCTGTATTTATTTGCTAACCACTACAGTCCTGAAGCATCTCCAATTAAGTCTTGCACATATGCAAGGTAGGGATGTTAGAAGACATTAGCTATACTACTGCAATGTGCAAGATAGTGCTTTAAAGTGACAAGAACTTAATTAAACAGTTGTAATCCATCAAATCCTTCAGATTTATGAGTGGACTCTACCTGGGATTGTAATTTGCTGCATTCTGTATTTTCCTGGACAATAACTATAAAATCAGATTTTCCCACAGAACTCAAGTTTCAAAAAGAGCAGGCAGAGATCACCAAAAGATGTTTGGCAGAATACTATGTGAATAACATACATAAAGAATCTTTCAGGGTATTCTTTAATTTAGAAAAAAAAGTCTTCTAAGGTAGTCACTCTGGTCTAATACAACTACAGCTATTTGAGAAAATAAAATTTACACTAAGTATAGCTATTATTTTGACATAGCTACAGAGGTAATTACAGAGCCTTCCTTCCTTTTTTTTTTTTTAAAGTATTTTCCTAGGCAGCTGTGGTTTACCTTACATACAGTTAGAAACCCATGACTTAATCCATGTTGAGCTGTACAGAGTTGGAATGCAGCAGTTCCAATAGCTTCTTAATCAAAAGAACAACAATACTTAAGACAGAAAGGAATTTTGGCAAAATTCTCATGTTACTATCCATGCTATTGTATTCTTATTATCCAGAATGATAAATGTCCGCATCATTTCACAAAATAAAATTACAATCCAAATTAGCAGGAACATGGGCCAAAAATTTGTAAAGAAGGAATAAGGGGAAAGGGTAAATGCTGATCTGATGAATATTAGATGCATTAGGTTCATCTTAAAAACAGCATTTTTAAGCTGAGTAGAGTAGAAGACATATTGCTGCAAATTGTACATTGATTTTATATTCCAGCCAAGTACTGCTCACATCCTGAATTACTTCATTTGTTAAAACTGGCCCTATAGCTCAAGACATCTTTTACGCTGCATAAAGAGAGCACACCTCACTTATGGCCAGCAAGGGAAGCAAGGGCCTGCTGGCAAGAAAATCAGCTGAGGAAGGGATGGTTTTTTGTTTTGGGGTTTTATTTCATTTTTAAAATAAGACAAAATTTTGCAATTGAGTAGAATAAGAGTAGAGACTCAACGACAGCAATGAAGACAATTAACACAAATTACGTTAAATCTATTTAAAACCAAACAGCTCCACATGTGCACATCTCCAGTAGGTACTTCTACAGCTCATGTGGCACAGCACACTAATAATCAGAGGCAAAAATCAAAGCTTTAGGCTGACACCTGTACAGTTACAATCTGAAGAAACTCTTCAGAATGTAAGCACTTTGGGGCTATAATATACTACCTACATATAACACTTAAGTATTATAGACATCTGATTTGATGTTCCCATCCAGTGTGCCACATGAGAACAATTTAAATGCATCTGACACTATTATAGAAGCAATGATGAACCAGCTTCCTTGACCCACCAGTTTTCAACATGAAATCAAGATGAAAATGATGATGTTCTGATTTTAAAGAGATATCACAAGACACAGTATCCCAAAGATAAATATGCTTTCAAAAGCATGGAAAATTTTCTCCTATTACTTACTTTGATAGGTGCTGATCATATGTATCTTTCTATTTCAGAAGTTGCAGCCAATCCCTGTGACAAACACGGTCGTTCCAGGGATGACAAAGTGCTGACACTTAATATCTTGACAACCTGAGGTTATAATCTTCTGTATTCTGTATAAAGTTCTTAAATAACTGCTAAGGTAAGCCTAACAGCATATACCTAAACCAGGACTTCCAGTGCCTAAATAAGTATACTTCCCTTTTGCAAACATGACTTTCAGAAGCTTGATTAACAAATGAGGGAACATACCCACAATGCCATCCCACACTCCAGGTGCAGACTGGAAATGTTGTGGAGAGAAGACACAAAGCTTCACAGCAGCCAAACTGAAAAGTTAACACCAAGAACTGAGTTAGTTTCACCACTGGAAGAGTTAGCAACAGGGTATTTAAAGAGTGAGAATTAAATCTATTACTATTGCCATTATCACAGTACAAAAGCTGTAGATACAAATATAGCCAAAAAATAATAAAAATTAAAACAGCATGCAAAACAGAAAAGAAACAGTCAGTTGCCATAGCAAGTAAACTCAAAGGAACTCATCTATAGGAAAACTCACACATAAGAAAACTCACTGTAAGTGCTCTTGTAGTGGATATTGTCAATGCATGTGAAATTGCTGCAATAACCCTTGAAAGGTTGTTTTCCATAGTGACATCTGTTGGACTTGGCATCATATTGTAACCTCTATATGTTCTGAAATAAAAATATTTGTACCACTAAAATATGTACTCAAAAAACCAAACGTCCCAATAAAAAAATATTATAGTTTAAATTACTATTATGTATTTCACAGACTGTTTATAAAATACAAAATCTGAGAACACTCTAAATGCCATCTTATACCGTAATATTTTTGTTTCTGTATTCATAAATACAATTTATTTATAAATAAAATCCTTTTGTTAGCAGACAGAAGCAGTAGATCAACTTTCAATACCCAACTAGACACTTGAGAAATCACCACCAATTTAACATTAGTCTTTGCTTTTGCTCAAATCCATCTCACATTTTTCCATGCTTACAGACTTTGGATTATTGCTGTTGAAAAAAAAACCCTATTTTCTATATGGAATAATATTGTGTCCACAAAGTCCTATTGCTTCCATACTACAGTATATATATCTTAAGTGACATGATCAAGATCATATAGTAAAAAGGTACATAATTAAAAACTTGTATGACAAACTGATAGAAGCAAAGAGCTCCTATAAACACAAAAAACTCACACTGTCTATAAGACAAAATATCTAAACAGTAAAAGTATAGCTGGCAGCAAAAATGCAGCAACAAGATCACACTATCAAAATTAGAATTTATTTTTAAATTATAAAAGGAGTACAGACTTCTGCAACCACAATCATTAGACAGTATGCAAAGAGTTATAAATCCAGGTCAACATATCTGAACAATAATGTATAGATACAATTAGCTTGAAAAACTGCACTTAATTGTGCAATTTAATGGACAAGTAGGGTGACTTCAGGATGGACAGAAGAAACGATCTCAAAACAATTACTCCCTACAATCAATGTGTCAGCACATCACTAGTAACTCACACATGAGTTTGTTCTTTAATCTGTGTCTGTGGAGCTTAAAACTACCACAGGTGCTCCTACAGGCTAGAAAAAGCCCATGGATTTGTAGGCTTTAACTACGATTCTAGGCATTACAAATTGAAATTTGGGGGTACGTTGCTTTTAAAGCAAGACCAGACATAACATACCTGGTGATAGTGCTCACTGCAAAGTGAGACGGGGGCTGTGTTTCATGCATTAGAAGTTTCAGGTAGACGCTGCTCTGGTCTCGTGCTACTGCCACAACTGGATCAGCCTGTCCTTGATCACAGTTATAAAACAGCTTTGGAACAAGCCTTAATGATAATTGTCAAAAAGAAACAGTATTACGGAGATATTATTTAATATACAGTTTAAAGTACATTTAAAGTACATTTAATACACAGTTCAGAAAGCTGCATGCAATAATTACAAATATCAAGTTGTAAATAAAAGCTGTTTCAAAACTGATTAAACTGAATTCATCTTTATACAATTGCACTTCATTATAATCAAGGAGCTCAAGTAAGGACAAAGGAATTGTTCCAAACCTATACAAACTACAACAAACACTTTGCCAGAGTACTTCTCTCTTGGTGCTCCCATCTCCCCAGCTATTTTCTCCATTAACATCTGCATCAACCAAACACTAATTTCTACCTGAAAAGGACAATTTTCCACCATCTGATTTCTATGCAGCAAAACCTAAACATACAGTAAAATCCAGTCTTCTTGAACAATGACCTTTTCAACTTATCCAACAGTGAAAAACTACTGTACTCATTTTTGTAATTTCACAGACAGTACTTCCAATGACTGCCCACGCTGGATGTTTCAAGGGGCTTCTGCAAGCTTGTAACAGCTTTCTTGGGCAATTAAGTCTTTTCCACCGCTTAACATACCTGCTGTCACTAATTCAGCATGAAGATACAAGAAAACTCCAACTTGTTACCAGTCAGTTAACAAAATAACTCTGCTTCAAAATCAAGTCCCTCAATAAAAGCAACAAACTCTATGATGCAACAGTTCCACAACTTCTCTGCTGAGATGTTTCGGCAATACAATATTTTTTTCTGACCTTTTAAAGTCAGAACTTTAAAAGGTTTTGTTGTCCTTTATTTGTTATTAGGAATGGACAGCAATTAATAGACTGAAAAAACTAGGAAAGAGACTCCTCAGATAGATATCTATATCTAAAACACACCAGGAATTCAGTATCACGTGCTCCCAACTTCTTTAAGTATAAAACTTAAGTCTTTCAATTCTAATAAATAAATTACCAACTAATCCTTACTGTTTGGTGCATTTATGTGTATAGCAACTGTAACCATAGTAGCAGCAAACAGCTGCTTTTTAAACAAAATTTGCTACTGCACTATAATCAGTGAGCACAAAAGTTTTAAGATACACTGTGAGTGTGTGTAAACTACAATGGTTGAGAGTTTGGACAACTCTGTAAAATCAAACATTTCAAGTCCATCAGCTACTGTCAGGATACTGAATAAACCACTTCAGCATGCAGAAAAACATCTTGAAGTCAAGTTGAAACAGAAAGTGACCCTCAGAATGTAATAGTTAAATGTAATTGTAATGATAATGGAAAGCAAATTACAATTGCCTGATGAGCCAAAATGACACATATTTCAGGAACCATAAAGATGGATGTGTCTCCCATCTCTCATTTAAACAAATATATATATATGTATGTAAGCATGTATGTATGTATATATATATATAAAAACCACCTACAGGATTATTTTCATTACAGGTATATATTAATATATAAGCAAATATCTTTCCTAACAACTTTTTTTTTTCTATAAATAAAACCATCATATATACCTCATTAATGAAGCTGCAGCCACATGTCTCACTCTTGGATCTTCATCTCCAAGCAGACATATTACAACATTATCAAGTACTCTCTCCTGAAGTTTTAATAGCTAAAAAATAAGTTGACACACTAAAGTTAATTGAACATTTTCATCATTTGACCATATTGCTAAAAGAGAATTAACAAGTGAGATTTCATCTGTCATACAAGTTTGTAAGACTTGTAAGATCTCTACCTTAACATTGCCAAGCACAATACCTAACTACATAAACGCCAAAATTTTTTAAGTTAAAAAAAAAAACCACAAAACATCCCCCCCCAAAGAACACTAAGACACTTGAATCTCCATAGTAAAGTATACTCCCAATTGTAACAAGTTTTGGAACACGTCTATTTACACAAAACAAACTTACAACAACTATCAGTGTTGACAGAATTTAAAAACAAAGTGATGACATTGCACTGGTACCTTAATCCAGAAATACAATATAGTGATTGAATAATTTACTTACACCAGTATAATGATGAGTACCTCTGTGCAAGCTCTCAGTTCTTCCTTCCAAGAAGCTGACTAGCCTATGATAAAATAGAATTTAGAGTACATTAGTTAACATTACATATTATTTCTCCATTTAAAGCTCTGAGGGTTCTTTTTGTTTATTTTTAAGAATACCCCCACAGGGAGAATATAAGTAGTAAACACTTTTTGCTACCTAAAAGGTAAGCTATGTGCTAAACTACTCTCTGGCTAGTATAACTAAAGAAAAGTAATCCTTCTGTAAAAAAACCATTATTTACACATTGTGATTGTATTTTTTTCCCATGCATAGAATAATCAGACTATTTTGAAAACATGGTCACACATCCCAAAAACATGACTACTCAGAAAGAGTCCAATTTTGTACAACTAAGGATAACTTGAAGAATTTTCATATAAACATCTTTTTCTTTCAGCTTGGAAGAACCCGTAGAGAATGAGGGAATGCAAAAAAAGGAAATCAAGTCACCTTCATTTCAGTGTAACAGAAACTGAGGAACTGAAGAGAGCTGAAAATGGAGAACAAGTCAGAGACTTGCTCTTTAAAAACACACACACCTGGCCATGAAATCCAAATTAGTTTCCAGATGATATGGTCCCCCTCTGATCACACATTTATAGAAGACTTGATACAATAGACCAATGAACCAGAAACAACCTACACAGTGTTAGTAGGATTGGGCTTGGTTGAGAAGCCAATGGTAACCTGACAAAGGAATTCATACATTCCATATACAACTGACTGGTCTGAACTAGTTTTATGAAACCAATTAATGCACCAGAAGAAACTGCTCCATTATGGTTCCAGTTCCCCATATATCTCCACACTTCAGCTACTACACCCATGGAAAAATATAAACACTTACCGAAAATCTACCTCTGCAAGTGTTTCCAGAAGTTCCGTCCTTACTAACCAATACGAGCTGTTCTTCAGGGTAAGGAGGTCAACAATCAATTGTAAACCTAGTTCACTGTAACTGCTACTACATAAGCTCATGATGCAATGCTGAAAAGAAAAAACAACTTTCAGTTACATTACAGAAGAGGTTCTCTGAATAGAAGTATAAAAGCGATCAAAAAAAACAGTTTCATTTAGAATACTAAAAAGAGCTAGGAGAAAGTACCAGAGCCAGGTACTTGCAAGGCCAGACTACTAGTCCATGTGAACTGCTAAAACCTGAAATTAAACCCTGGAGAGCAATGCAAGCCTCACAAATCAGAGGACAATCCCCCAAAGAGTAAGGTCTAAAACTCACTGGGCTTAAACATCACAATCACTATATTCTCATCTGTTTAAAAACAGTCTCCTAATTTCCACAGGGTATTTTTAGACAGCTGGTTCTGATTTCCAAAGTTTTTGCAAAAGTCATACCTCTTCATTTTAATGACTGTTAAACTATAGGCACAATGTGTGACCTTTGGAAAAAGTCACAGAACGCCACACTTCTATGTTATATTTAACTACACAAAATGTACATTCTTGTTTGAGAATTAACAACCCAAAAGACTTAGAACATTTCTGCCAAAAGGTATAAAGTCAAGATACATTATATGTTGAAATAAAGAGCCAAAGTTGACTAATGTAAGTTGCCTGAACTCAACAATTTTGGTGAAGTCTTCTAAAAAGCCATAATCATAAGTGTAATCATCCATGCAACCACCACACACAAACATGAAGATTGTTGAACAGAAGGTTAAAAAGTTGCATTCAACTAACTGAATTTCCTTCCCTCGGCTGTATCACAAACCCCTCCTCTTTGCATATAAAATCATACTTTCCATACACAAACTATCTACATTTTACTAAAAGCTATGCTTTACCTCACTGGCCTTTAAGCTGCAATACAGTCAAGTCAGCCTGTGCCTCTCCTTGACAAATTAATTTCCCTGGACCTAGTAATCATACTCCTGTGATCGTGGTGGTGCAAATAAATTACTACTGCTTACCCTCACAGCTGTACAAGCCAGTTTGCACGTAACAGAGGACTCATCTTTCAAAGTTTTCTGTAACAGAGGTATGCAGTCTACCAAGGAAAAGAGATTTCCTAACAAAAGAACAAAAAAAAAGAATTTAGAGCAATGAAACACTGCAATGCTGCATTAAGAGAAAAAAAGACACCCTTAAAATAAATTGTTACCTGTTGAGCTTCTGACATTTATTAGCCATTTTTCCACATCAAAGCGGGATTTAATTAGAATGGAGTTGACAATTGTTCCACACAGAATGGCAGTAGCTCCTCTAATCTGGGGATCTCCATGGTCAATGTAGTTCAGAATATCCGACACATATTGCTCCTCTAAGAAAGTAAGTTACAACTACTTTATTTTAAAAATACTAGTATTGGACTTAACTGATCCCTAGATATGTTTTAGTGGAGGTCTCAAGTATTAGATAACCAATGTCAGCATATTCAAAATACACCCATCTTAGTTCTACCTTTCTGAGATCCCATGCATTCAATTTACAAATCATTCACATTATTCAGATCAATGATCATTTATATAAAAACACTACTGATTTATTTCAATCATACATAAAATGCTCTGCAGAAATCTGAGAAGCATTTTGGTCAATATACCAAACCTGCTGCACACTCCAGGTCCCTGCTGATCATTTGTAAAAGTTACCTAATGGCTTAGAAACCATCTATAAGATGGACTGAAATAAATTAGAAGAAACCATCTGTAAATCAAACAAAGCACTTCTGTATAGCAATTGTACTAAACTTCAACTTGTCAGAAGCCCATCCACTGAAACTTTAACTATAAAAAAAGCACCTCACCACACACGTCACTCACACAGACAGCACGTTCATTCCAATTCATGCAATGTTTGTTCACAAATACTAAACTGGGTTTGGAGTTTTCAGCAGAGATGCTGCCTGACTTACTTGAAAACCCAAACACACTATCAAAATGAAATATGTGAACTGCAACATACCATACTCTTCTCCCATTGCTTCCAGGGGTGTTTTATACAGTTTGCTGAAGAAAGACTCAGGGTGAAGAGCAACAGCTGCTCCAACACAACTCACTGCCAGGGCTTTTACACTCACCCTTACATCTCTGTCAGGAACTAAAGCTGTGGAGAAGAAATTTAAAAAAAATAAAAGGAGGGTATTTAAAAGCTTCCTGATTTGTTTTTAGTTAAATTAATAACACTGCGTAAAATAAATAGCTTAGCCTGGACAAAAATATGAAGGCAGAGTCAACAGTTCCAGTTGCTTCAGAGGCAGCAGGGATATATGGCTGCTTTCTTTTTTTCTTAAATACTCTGTATTTGGAATATATTTGAAATTTTCATATACAGTTGTAACATACCTCTAACTCACTTCCTTCCAAAAACACTACATTATCAGAGCACATGAGCAAGTAACAGTTTAGAAAAGGGAAAAAGAACAAACATCTCAGATCAGTCATATATAATGACAGGAAAGTCACCCTCATCCTTGGAGGTATCTAAAAAACATGTAGATGTGGTGCTTAGGGACTATCACAGAAAAACCCCACCCCAAAAAATTTCCAATAAAGGGAGAAACAGGACAGAGCAAACTGATCACATTTCCAACATTGTACACTGAGAGACACAATGAACCAAGGAACCTTGAAGACAAACTTACCTCCTTTCTCCCCAGTAAGTAGGAAAGAAGCTGACAGCAGTCTGACACAGTGCACTAAAGGAGCAGAGTCTCCATCCGTGTAGTGCCCTATGTCTCCCTTTACCCTGGAGGGCTATTGAAGGCAAAGCACAATTTTTTACTATAGAAAAATTAATCTTCAATTTAAATAAAATATTAAGCACAACAAGATTTAGAAACACTGCACATCCTCAAATGTATATGAGTTGCAATACAAAATGTGTTTAATATATGTTCCAAAAGAAGGCCTTAAAATATAATGCTTTGGAGAAGTTTATATCCTGTATCAGAACCGGTTCAATTTTACTACAGAAACATTATTCTACAGATTTTTCTAAACTACCTAGATTTGCTGTTTGCATGTGAAGAGCCTGATAAACCACTTTTTGTCAACAAACAATGATCTTTGGAAACTTCACATGAAAAGCAATTAATTGCAAAGTTGTTTCAAAGAAGGCTGACCACCTTCTGTAGTTTAACATTTAGAATTTCACAGTAGTCCAAGTTGACCTAACTCCACCTGTCACTAATGAAACTCCTTTTGCCCCAGCTTAGAACCAAGTCCAAAGGTAAAGTGAAAAAAATGTGAAGAGGAAACCTGTGGTTAGAAGGGCACAAGGCTCAAAGACTAAGACATACTAACTTCTGAGGAGATAACAAAGTTATCTACACAGCTAGAAACCAGCACAAAGGTATTTGAGTAATGAAGTATCAGTGTAGCCTACTAATGCACAGGCAGACAAAAAGGGTTCTCAGCAGTGTATGCTCTGCTATGGCTTTGTTGGTGATTGCATTAAAGATATTGACACTTGTGTATTCACCATATGTTAAATGGAATTCAGGCTATAACTTGGATTCACTAAATAACCTTAGTTACTTTGACCTATAATGAAGTACATCACATATACAGGCTACCCCCATACACCACTAATCTACTTTCATAACTGTAATTTTTAATTATTTTTTTTTAACTTAGTTGTTCTAAACTTTAAAACAGACCACTGTGACTACTTCTCACCTTGTTTTCATGATCACCAGCTTCTGCTGCATCTTCTTTTGATGTAAATCTATCTACACTGCTATCAGAAGGCTGTCTGCTATGGCTCATGGTTTTCAACAGGTGAGGCTGCTGAAGAGCTTTAAAAAAAGGCAATTCATGGAATACCATTTCAGATGCAAACTAAAAGCACTTTAATTAAACTTAATTATACAAACATGAAAAATAAATTAGCAGTGATCAAAACAAGTGATTCATAACAAGTGTTGAAATGTAAAATACAGAATGTATTTCAATCTAGTTATTTGGGTTTTATATCCATTACATGAGTCTTCACTCCCTTGGAAGTGCGGATGCACCTGTACACCTGTCTTAATGGTGTCACCAGTCTGCCCCACCCCCATATTTATCAACATACCAAGAGAAGAATTCCTGAAAGACTCTGATGAATCATCCTGGAGAATATTTGCAGCTTCATCTTCCTCATCCTGTAGCTGCCCAATCTGCATTCCAGAATACTGTCCTTCAGCACCCTCTAAAACCTACACAAATGCAAGGACAGGACTTTAAATAACTTAGCTTAACACACAGTATTAAATCTCAAACATGCAGTGCTAGTAATCTAGAAATAATTTGAAAGCAAATATAAGCCTGATAAGTATTAGTGTAAAGCTGTGTGCAAGCCCCAAAGCACCTCCCTCCTCCTCCAGCCTTGGGGCTGTTGGTAGCCACAGTTCATGTGACAGTCTCCTGGCTGAACCATGAACTTGGCTGGTAACAGTGAGAAAGTGGAACACCTGGTGCATTGCTCCCCTGCAGCTCTCCTTGCTCCCTCACCCCAAACATCTCTATCTCAGCAGCTACAAATCACAACCAACACCTTTACTGCCACAAACTGAACTTGTCCCTTGCTGTCAAACTCTCCCATCACCTCACTTGTCCTGGATATGTGAAGTCAAATTGTTTAGAACAAAAAAGGACAAATAAGTTTAAATGTATTTTAACCATTCTAAACTAGAGACTACTTAAATGGACACTCCTGGAAGAGTTTGACCCTTGGTACCAAGGCATTATATAGGTTGTAGGTATATGGAATGATAACCATAAAAATTAATAACTATAAAATTAATAATAATGATAAAATACAGTACAATTAAAAAAAAAACAAAACATTTGACTAAGTCTATCAGAAGGGAAGATACTTCAGTTACTCCCTGACTCCATAAGCACCTGGAAATTGTTCATTAAAAAGCTTGAGACTGGGTACAACTCCTGTCAATTACGAAAAAATAATTTTACTTGTAATTACTGCTTGCAAACAGTGTGCAAACTGACATAGGCTGACAAAGGATTTGCAAGAAATGCATCTTGCCAATAAACAAACCTTGTCAATAAATGCTTACTCACTTTGGCCTCTGCACTGCCTTAATTTAATTCAGAAAGCAATTATCATCACTCCTTTGGTTGTGATGTGCAGAAGTATTTGCTTATCATAATTACAAATTTACTATTCTTTTGTAGTGGTAAGAGATTATTACTCTTCCAAAGTTACTATCAGAAAACTTAAGCCAAAAGTTTGACAGTGTTTGAAAAAAGCTTACGAAATTCAAGTTTTCCCCCTTTTGCATTTTCTGCTCTGGCTCCCAGTAATTGTATTGTTGCTGTTTTTATTACAAACTCAAAATATACTTGCCCAAGAGAGACAAATGTCTTAAAATAGCTATACTGTATGCACATTTCAGGTGTTTATTAGATATGTAACTGTTATATTAGTAAATCATGCAGTATTGGCCCATTATAGGAGAAATCCTTAAGATGGAATAAAAAGGAAAAAAGATGAGTTGTGTTGCCAACTGAAAAAGCACAGGCAGAAGGCAGTGTGAAGCAGTAGGTTCCAAAAATATTCTTTTATCATTCCGAATAGACTGTTCACCCTTTAACACTTCCATTAATCCTCCTGCACCGAAACAATTATTAATATATATATATACAAAATGAATGATATGCTACTAAGAGAATATATTTATGTCCAGACTTTGATATAGCCATTCTTTCAGTGAGCGACAATCTGTTAATGTCTTCACATGACCTGCCCAGTGAGCACACTGATTACAGCTTTCTAGTTTTTAATTATTGCTGAAGTGAAAGTGTTAAAAGGAGGTCAAGCTCTCCAATAGAGGTGTGAGCTGCTGACCTTTCCACTGTTACTAGCTGAGGATTGAAAAGTAGAAGACGAGTAAGGAGACGAATCCAAGTCTTGGCCCTCCATGGAAGAGCTCTGAGACATGTCGGGCCCCTCAGTAGAAGGAGATCCCCCCTCTGCCCGTTGCACACTTACAATTTCAGAACTGTCCGAAGGGGTTACAGCAGAGTCTGGACCTTCTGTAGTAGTCTGAGAGCTATCACTAATTGGTGAGGAAGCCTGTGTACCATCATTCAAATCCATAGTGGCATCTGACTGGACAGCACTGATTTGGCTGGAGCTTCGACTCAGCACTTCATCTTCTTCCCCTTCAGTAGCTGTACTTGTCAAATCACAGCTTGCCAGGTCTACAGAGTCTGACTGCAGCGTGTGCTGAGAACGTGGCTGCTCAGTAATGATATCATGTCCTGTAGGGTCAGCAGCTGAACTCCCCACTGACCCCGCTGTCGACACACCTGAAGAAGAAGCCAGTTCACTGGTTATCTCACCCTTCACAGAGGCTGCAAAACACAGACATTAATGAGTCAATCAAGTGTTTAAACTCTTGATATGGACACCACACACTAAGTCACATATTAAACTAGGCTAAGGAAAACATGTAACTAAACAGTTAAACTACAGGTAGGGAAACAAGCATCTGTAAGATGCCACTCCATCTATACCAGTGACTGAATATTGACAGTCTCTCCATCAAAAAAAGTACAGTCAACTTCATTAGGTAAGTATGTTTTATATTCAGCAGTATTTACAGTTTCAGTTTTGTGAGCATGTCTGTTGAGTGCCCATCCACTTCCTTATCACCATAACACATCATTTATATATATATTTCACACAGAGCAGTAAAAGAATGTATTTGTTAACTGCACTGCTAAAGAAAAAGGCAGGTACCTGTAAATGATGCAGTGCTGACATCAGATCGGGTTTCAGAGTCATCATCCAAACCTTCTTCTTCACCAAGAAGTATTTTACCTGAGAAGTGATATAGGAAAAAAATTTACTTTTCCAAAATTATAGTCAGTTTGAAATGCTGAAGAGCTGCAGACATTTAGATGTGAAATCTATTTTTTAAAAAGTTTGTTCAAATAATTTTTCATAGCTATGACAGGTAATAGATGGAAAAAATAACGGAATGAAGAAAGTGAACATCCAGTCCCTCACTATCTGATGAGGAAAGAAACAGCAGTGACAAGGAAACAAATCAGTTTTATCTAACAGTGTAACCATTCAGGAAACTATCTACAACCTTATTAATTCTAGTTTGTTTTTGTGGACTATATTTAAGATCCAACTAATTTCATCAAGTATGTCCTATTATTAAGGACTGGATACCTGGCATCTGGATGTCTGCCCTCAACTCAGATGAACATAAAAGCACCACAAGTAATAGAACAAATAACCTCTTCCTCCTTAAGGCTAAGAAAATTATCAAAGACTGCTTGCAGTTTGGGGCTTGGAACTCCAATTATAACAGAATGGAAAATGCCTAGGGGGAAGAGCAGTGCAGACCAGAAGCACAAGACAACATAAGTGGGACAGGGTGATGAACCATGGACAACAGCCATTAAGAACCAAGGATTACTAAGGCAAAAAATCTTCAGAGAGGCTTCTGCCATAAGAAACTTGAGAACCACTTATAACATGATCACCACAGAGTTCTTTTGCTCACAGAGCATTATCTATTTAAATTACAGGCAGTGGAAAGAGAAAGATACCTGCAGATGCACAACTGTCTGGAAGCCAACCAAGGACACAACTGCACTGAAAAGTCTGTCAATAGGACAGGACATAGAGTGCAGAGGGAGCTGCTGAGCCCATCCTTCTGGACGTTGTAAGTCACTCACTGAGACAAGGAGACTCTCAATAAATGCTCTGAGATAGGACTGGTTTGCCATTTTGAATATACTGCACTGGTAGTCTAAGATTCGCCATGCAAGATACTGATGTTTGGATAACTTTAGGTGAATTCTTTTGCACCTCATTCAAATTATCAGGAGGCAAAAAAAGTATTAACAGGTTTTTGAATGAATTTCTCTTTCACAACTGCTTTCATACATAGCAGTACCACTGTAGAATTATCTTCCTCCAAAATGAATGGTTTATGCTACTCAAACCTGTAAGTAAGGCAGAAAAGTAACCACAGCATTTCCATACACGTCTGTAAAATAACAGTAATTGAGAACTACATACTCCTATGACAGAATGAGTAAAATTATGCTAAGAGTTCCCAACAAAAAGTATGAAATATAATATATTCTTCTCTATTATTTCTCACATTTACATCCATTTCACTGAAACAAACCAGGATATTCTTCTGCTTTCCACAGCTGACCACCTCTAAAAGTAAATGAAAGAGGAAGGACACTGAAAGTCATTAGGCACATTAGGCTTTGTATGTTTAACTGACTATATAACACAAGCAGCAGCATACTTTTCCACTATTTGATTAAAAAAAAAATAGAAATCAGTCCTAAGTTGCAGAACATAGGCTTTCATTTCAAAAGGAGTTTTCAGCCTTTTTTGCAAATAATCTTCTGAAGCTGAAACATAAACAAACCAATAGAGGGCAGCTGCTCAGAAGTGAAGTTGGTCTGACACAGTAAGACTGCAAAGATGTGGAACACACAGATTTCTATAGATCAGCCTCACTTTACACCCCTACACATAAAGGAGTATTACAGCTTGAGAAGTCTCACTCATTGACTACTACTCTATATGACAGTAGACTGTAAAACGACTTCAAGGAGGAACTGGGTATAGGCTTGGATTTTCCCTCCTTTCTACAATGGAGAGCAGCAGAAAACGAAAGATCCACAATTCAAAATTAAACCTGAACAAAGCACAAAATCATTAAGAGATTTCTTCAAATTTGTTTATGCCACTGCTTCAGACCACAAAATCTTCATACCATAATCTTCAGAAAGGATAAAAGCTGATGACTCATACATGTTTTCCCACAAAGATTAGTGTTTTAACAAGTACTTAAACTGAATTTACACTGTTATTAAAACTTCAGAGTTATACAGAACACTACTAACAAGTCAAAGTATCAAAATGATGATTTACCATTTTTCATTTACAAATGTTATGTGGTGTTATTCTGATTTGTTACACTGTGTCTCACCTTTGGATGCTGCAGCAATATCTACTTTCAGAACACCCATTCTTTCAGCCTCTCGTTTCTAAACTAGAAACTACCATTACCTTCATAGGCATTATTTTGTTCAGCTTTGGCCACTATTTCACATCTAGGTATATTCTTACAGCATACAGGTAAGGTACTTCAAGCATTACGACATTCCTTGCCCACAGAGATGGAAGGACATACTTGGAAAAAGTATAAGCTATAATGGTCCTTCAAGTTCATATAATCTGATTTTGTCTTAAACTATTTTTGCTCGAAGTTTTTCTTTTCAGCATTGCACATCTCTCTGCTTACCAACGCTTGCAGTGACTGCACTACACTCACACACATATTTTCAATGCAGTAGCAACATTTTGCTCATCTAATGCAGGTGTCACTCAGTTGTATCTAGACTGGTTCTGTCATAGTAATATGACTGGTTTTAATCAAAGTGTAAGCATATAACTAAATATGAAGTACTGTCATGCACAAACTGGGAAAAGAATACTTCAGAGCAAATAGTATTCTTTAAAATTCTGCTAAATGAATTACCAATTGAAGAAAAAAAATAAAATATACACAGCAAGACAAAAGATGTATAGAATTAATCATCAAGAACAAGAAATTAAAAAGCATGCAAACATACACATGCATTAGTGAATTACAGAGGAAAAAAGAAAGCAAGCCTAACAAAACCAGGAAGGTTAAGTATTTTGAGAGTTACATTAAAGATTAAATATTACCATCAAAAAGAAGCATGCCCTGTTCAGAGAGTTTATTTTTTCCATGTGCTCTTTAGAAGTGAAAACTACACCAATAATCATCTCCATAACTTTGATGGTGAACTAAAGCAAAAATAAAATTATACTGCTTTAAATAATTTTAGAATATCTTGATTGCAATATCAGAAATTGCATCAGTATTCTTTTCATATTTACAGTGATTAAGCTCAGCTGATAACAAAGGCAGTTGTGAATGAAGACCCAAGTTCAGCAAGACAATGAAGTGAGGAGGGGGAAGAAAAAAAAAAACAACCCTCAAAAAATCAGGAAGAAATGCAATTAAAGATTTGTTTTTGAAAATAATCACCTTTATGCTTTCTTGCAAGAACAGGGCTGCATGAAGACCCCCCTCCAGCTGCAAATCACAGAAAGTAACACATCAGGGTAAAGACAGAGCTGCTGAAATCATGAAGGAATTCCAATAGCCACAAATGGAAAGGAAAAAAAAAAAACAAACAAAAACCAAAACCCAAAGCCAGGAAGAAATGGCAATTTTTTTGCTTTTGAAGTCCAAGGTTTTTTGACCATTTGCCATCAAATTACTTTGAATTTTCTATGCCACTTGAGCAAAGTTTGCTTTTAAAAACATGTTCTAAATTTCCCTGCTATGATTGCTTCCAGCTAATAATTTACCTTTCAGTAGCAGCAGTGTTGAATGATCTGTTAGTTCAGTACAGAAGTCCCTACAGAAATCCAATCAGAGACTGATTCTTTTGAAACAAGTAAGCAGCAGTTAAGAGAATTTTAAGAACATGCACTTCACAGACAAGAAAGCTGATAGCTGATTTTAATAGTTATTAATAAACTTAAGTTATGCTTTCATTTCACGCTGGTTTTGGTATTCGACAAGGAGCTCTCAGTTAATATAAATTCTGATTAGGTCAGCTTCAATGAATCGCAGTTGTCAGATGATTGGTAAGAACAACACTAATTTTGTGGATGAAAAAAATCTGTCACCATATTGAACTTGTTTTGTGTAACAAAAAAAAAAATCAACACAAATTAAAGAAACCTCTGAAGTTTGTCATTACTCAATGAACTCAGTTTAAGGAAGGAGGGAAAAAATACTTACTGTACCTCAGGAAAAAAGAAAGCCATGCATAACTTCATACATTTCATTTTATCCTTCATGCTTTTGGCTAACACTGAGAACTAGAGTTGATGATGCATGTTCATCTCCTTTTACTCAAATTACCAAAAATATAGCTTACCTATAAGTTCCACTATGCTCCCACTGCGGCTCCTGCTGGCAGGCTCATCTTTGGATACACTGACCTGAGCAATGCCCCCTGAGGTGGTCAGAGCATGGAGGAGTTCAGGTGGGGGAGTTCTAAAGAGCTGCTGTAGTAATTCTAAAGCTCCAGTCACAACATTATGGTCCTGATGTTGGGTGTAATGCAGAGTCAATTCATAAACCTAAAATGCAACAAAGTACTGGAGTAAATTATGAAGATACAGCACACTACATGTCTTCTCAGCTACAACATTACATTTCAGTGGTGCATTAAAAATAACTGACGTTTGCTATATCTGATCTTCACCATACTCTTCCAAGGAGAGAATGTCAATCAATTGTAGCCATTTAGCTGGCTTTTTGGTAGAAGACCATTGTTTCTTTTTACTGTTACAGAAGGAAGAATCGCATCAAAGAGCACCACAATAACCTCCTAGCTCCTTTGGGAGCAGCTAACAAGTACTGTTGATTCATTTTTCTGGGATTTCTTGTCATTACCTATCAATAACCCCAGTCACTGGATCAACTATCATTTACCAAGATGAACAGGAATTTGAGAAAAGTATTTAGAATGTTCAATATCAAACTAATGCTGGATCAAGATTCATTTATTTTCCTTCCAATTAGTACTCTTCAGATAAGGGTTACTATTCACATTTTACCTGTATAAGTTGTTCTGGTGAAGGTGAAATCTCTGTTTCTTTCCTTGTTACGCCAAAACTGCCTTTCAAGCTGGTATCTTTTACTTGTTGTTGCAATAAAGGTATGAGATACCTCAGTGTAAGTAAAACACCCAGAATTAAAAGAGTAGCACGATCTTCTTCTACAGGAACCAACAAGCCTGAGGATAGAAATGAAGCAGACAATCACTTACTGACAGTGTTTAGTTTCGACACAAATGTTATCTCATGCAGCCCATATAATGGCTTCTTTAAATAAAAAACTCAAAACAACCAAAAGCTAGCAGCAAATTAAGAATGCTTTCTAAACATAGAAACATTTGAAAATACATCATTAATATTCCTGACAATCAGTTAAGCAACATGGAAGAATGATCAGAGGATCTCGTATCACCTTCTCTGTTCCCTACCTCTTTTTACTCCATAAAAACACAACAAATTTTCTGGTTTTTTATACCTGAGGCTTTCACCAAGTGATTCAGACTCTCTTCCTCCTCTCACCTGCCTCCTATATTCACTTGGCAGTTTATGGCCAAATGTAATTCTGTCACATACATGCACTACCATCCTAATGAGAGACATTTACACTTTGCCCCTTCCATCAAGTATTGGGAAGCTTGTTCCATATATCTACCTCCTAATCACAGCCAACTCCAAAACATATTAAGAACAAATATAAGTTATGTAAGAAAGCATAAAACAGGGAGGGGGGGGAAAATCAGAATCAATTCACAGAGTTCCTATTAGTTCTTCTGTCTGAATTCTGTACCATTGCCAGGACATTATCACACATCACCTTTAAGGGAGGAAAGTCACAATGTGGCATTTGAATTTTTCTCATGTTTTTGAAAGCAGCAAGGCTGACACGATAATGCCTTTTGTATCTGTTGGTCTTCCTTACCTCTCCTTTTGCAGTATAGTCTACATACTAAAGAAACCTTTCTCAGTAAACAAAACTGAGGCATGTTTCTTCTGAAATCCAGAGAAACTTCTCAACATGAGTTGCAAAGCAACCCAAAGACCATGCAAATTTCCCAGCTGAAGAAATATGGAAGCAATATCTGATGGAAAGTTGTGTGCTTTTAAAAAGAAAAAAAAATTCCATTTCTCGTCTAAGTTAGACCAGAATCTACATGGTGGTATTTCTAAAAAAGGTTACAGGGTATGTGTTCATGGCCCAGAACACAGCAGTCATATCCTTCACCTCAGACCTGCTGAACTAATAACTAACAACCAAGGTGATGAACCATGCAAGTCTTCAGATTCCTGACCCTAAGCAAATTCACCCAGAATCCCAAGCACTCCTCATTTTCCAACAAGCTATTTGCTTCCTGAACTTTAGCTTCTTCTTTTCAACGTTACTGATTAGCATTGCAACAGACAGAGAGATACAAGCAGCTTTAGAAATATCTTCATCTAACTTAAAAGAAAATAGAGAAAGCATTAGCAGTGTCACTGGCAGTCTAAGTATCCTTGCTTTAACGGAAAACCTTCCACATATGGGAAGTGTCTTACATGGAAAAAGATGCCACGTTACTTACTCATAAAGCAAATTAATTTTCCCCCCCCCAAGTCTTACCTAAAAGTACATTCAATAACCAGGCATAAAAATACTGTGTTCTCCGTGAATGCTGACAGATGCTTACTGCTGATCCTGCTGCCGTTCGACGGATAGTAGGGGAACTGGATTTAAGATTAGCTATGAAAGCCTTCAACAAAACCTAAAAACAAAGATACCTTACTTAACTTTTTATGAAGAAAAAAAAGAAGACAGAAGTGAATTAAGAAGTCCACAAAAGTATTTTTCATTTTTTATAAGCATTACTTCATGCAGAACAACCAAGGGCAACTTCTGCCTTAATTCAGACAGGCAGCTGGAACATCGCTTGCTGTAACATCTGTCTGATAATGCTGACAGCTGACTATGCTTTGGGATATAACAGGAAGCACTAATAGGGTAAAGAAAAGTACCTTAATCTCATTGTCGTTTGCAAAATTGCCAAATGCTGCCATGATTTTTGGTATTGCCGCAGCCAGAGTCTCCTGGACCGATTCTTCGGGTCTCTTACTTATCCGTGTCAGACAGGGCAAAAGGTTCACTAGGTATGGCCTAAGAACAGCAAAGGAGAAAAACTAATCTGAGATCAGAACAATGGTACCCATCTAACTATTTTTAATTCATACTCAAATTCTGTGGTATTATTAAATCATACAAAAATATACCTGTTAGCTATAGAGAATGTAGGAAAAAAGGAAAATAAGTCTTCTAAATACAAGAATACAACTTAAAAACCACAAGTCATTGTCTTCATAGGTTTTTCCCCCTCTTCCCCACATTTATGTATAGCACAGAACTAAAACTCCATTAAAAGCTAATCAAATAAAGCTACTCCAGAGAGAATAAGGTGGTAGAAACTCCTCCAACCTCCTAATTACCCATTTAAAACTTCAGAACAGTAACGTTTTGTTAACATCTGTATTTCTTTAAAAGTTCTTTGGAAAGTTCATTACTAGGGATGTATTACCTGCACTTTTGAGGCCGAACTAGATGGGCAAGCTCAGCAAATCTCCAGAGTGCAGCACGCAGACTTCTGGAAGCACCATTCTGGACAGAGCATGTAATTGTTACATTTAATCAAGCAAAACCATTTCCTAAAAAAACCTGCCTATAATATACAATATACAGTACGTATACTAGAGAATATATTTTACTTAAATGTAAGGTGTCTGGAAGCCATAAATTTCCCTTAGCCAAAAAGAAGTCAGCTCCATGACTACCTTCATTTTTTTCTAGCTGGTATTAGGAATTTTCTGAGTGACCCAAAAATGAATAATAAGCAACATCATGAAAGAGAAGGAAATGTCTGAGATCTCTACTCTGCTGAAATCTGTTTAAAATACCACAGAGAAAGGCATCAATCAACAAAGAAACACTGATGATATGAGAGTCTAAAAATCACTGGAACACTTGTAGAGATATAAATGCAGCAGAAAATTGACAGCAGTGAAGATATGCAAATAAATAACATTCAGCTTCTGAGCACACCAAAGGAAATAAATCAACATACTGATCTGTATCACTTCACAATGGCTTGACTGCTTAAGTTTAGTATCTATTTGCCTGTCAACGCGTTTGCAACAAACGTGGGTAGAGCCCTTCCCAAATCTTCGTTCGCGAAGCCCAGCCATGATGATGATGCTGATGATTTGCCTGTATTGACACCTTCAGTTGTGCACCTGACTTGAGCCAGAATGCCCTTACATTAGTGTCTAAGGATATAGTACAGCTCCTTAGCACTGCTGGAAATAAAGAAAACTATGGAAGTCTAGGAGAAAGTGTCTATCTAATGTAGTTGAAACCCAGCCAAAGTGCTTCTCAAATCAAGTCCCTCTGAAGACAGAGCTGAGATGTTTAAAAACTGTCATTTCTTTCTTTCTTTCTTTCACTCGTGTATCAAAGGCTTGCGGTCTTTTTAGCATGACGAGAAAAAAATACTTGCATCTGAATTACAAAATGCACATTTTTCAGGTTCACAACCAAACAACAGATTCTGGCATGGCTCCTAAAGTGATCCAACTGATGCACAAAAAAACTTTAGTCTGCTGGGTGCTCCTGTTACCTCTCTCACACCTCTGTCATGAATCTGAGAGCGCCTTTCAAGAAACACATGCCACCTGAACAACAAAATATTTCCTCCTGCAGCTGGTCACAATGTGCTAAAATTTCAGAGCAATTTATATGTTGGCTGTTTTCTGTTAATTAGATATATGTCCATTTCCATACCCTCAAAAATATTGCATGACATTAAGGCACAACAATACAGTAAGATATTCCTACAGGGCCTACAAGTAGTCCAAATCTGCTGGAGGATAGCTATGCACATTGCTTCTGTGACTTATTTTCTAGAGTTCTAGCATTCCTCTCCAAAAATAACAAAAAGTAATATTATTAGTGTGTGACAAATAACACCCATATTTTCTCTCTATACAAGCCTGATTCTATGTTTATAGTTGCAAGGGATATGATTTCAGTAATATTGTCCTGAACGCAGCATTTCTCTTTTGTAGTCACAGACTTCAAAAAGGCTATTACTGAATTTCTTTCTGTGACCATAATTAAATTGTGACTTTTGGTGCCAACAGAGATGTTTCAGTATTTTTTCTACGCCTGTGTAAGAAGCTGTACACATCACATATTCATAAAGTAGCTGTAGCAGGTCTTCAAGTCTTGATCAAATGATTCCTCCAAGAGGTTGTGTCAATTAAGAATGTCACTGTACTCCATCTACTTTTCTCCACCCTTTAGCTTCAAGTTGTTCTTTCCAGCTCAGTTAGTGGAGCAAACATCATGAACATGCCTTATTCCTTTGGGTTGGGAGTCACTAAGGTTAACTCAGACTGCTGTTCACACCAAATGCTCACACATTTTCTGCCAGATAAGCTTTCAGGAGTGGTTAAATCTGAAAAACGGGGCCAGCAGTGAAGAATTCAGTAGAAAAATACATTGAACAGTCACAAATCCTTCCAAAATGAAGCTTTGACCTTGATCTTAAAAGGCAAACCATTCATTTACATTAATGCTACATTCCAATATACCGAAACAGGTAATGAATACCATATTTCAGAAGGACATGAAAGAAACTCACCTTTTTAATTTCTTTATATAGTTCTAACTGTAACCTGGGAAGATTGGAATCCATCAAAGCCTGCAACAAAATGCATTGAGAACACACTGTATCAGAGGGGAGGCAGTTTAGAGGAACGACATTACACTTGCAATAGAACAGTTTCAAAAAAGGCACAGAACTGTCTCATGGTCCCTATATTTGATGTATAACCAGGAAAGCGATAAACACTGAGGAGGGACACCTTTATCCTTCACGCAAATGCAAACAAACTCCACAAACTCTATTTGTAGCTAATATTGACTGCTTTATCCACTCTACCTACAAAAGGCCATATGGGATCAGACTCCAAGCAGAGCCAACCCATCGTGCTTTCCAGCAATTGCCAGGAACAGATACTCAGGAATAGAACATTAAAACACAAGAATAGTATTCACCAAGCAGCAAGAGGCACCCCCTGCTATACACCCACACTGCCAAGCAGCCTACTACTATTTCTCAAACTGAAGCTGTATTTGTACCATTACCTTTAACAGCCCTTGAAAATCCCCTCTTTCATCAATCAGCCTATTTTTTGCAGCCACTTAGTACCACAAGGTGTTCTGGACACCACAAGTGTCACTTCCCAAGATCTGATCAAGCACACAGCAACAGCGTACACCTTGTAGTTTGAACCTGCACTCTGGCTAAGAACTCATGTATGTGAAACAAAAGTAAGCACTGAGAAGTAGTAATTTTCTGTTCACCTCAACTCTGCCGTTCTCTTTCTTTGAAGTATCAGAGAATACAAAAAATACGAAAACAGTTCTGCTATATATAATCTCTTCATGCAGAATAATTTGTATACATTTGGTTACCCTTTCCCTTCCAGTTTTCTCTCCAGTGTGTACTACTATTTCTGAACGTTTCCACCACCCCTTCCTGAGACGAGAGCTCCAGGCAATGTGAAAGTGCCTGCATCGGGGGTTCATACAGTGCCTTAACGTTTAATATTTAATTCTTTATTCCCTGCTCAATAATTTAATAATTTCTAATTTTCTAACTGCCTTCCTGGCCACCAATCATTAAACTCACATCTTCACAGCATTACTCAGGGTGACTACAAAATCTTATGATACACACTCAGCTGCAGGTCATAATTGCTTAAGCAGGGTTAGTGAAGTGCCTGTGGCTCCTCCAGACCACAACTTCCCCCAGCCTAAAACTCTATGCCCCAAAACTCCATTCACACCAATTGTATAACTGGCCCAGAAAAATCCTACCTGGGTTGTATCTTTATATTAACATAAGCACCCCACTGTAGACTGCAGGTGCCTAAATGACAGCAGGTAGGACTTACTTGATAAAATTTAGTTTTTTATGAGATGTTCACTGCCCCTGTATATAAGGATATCAAGCAACATAACAGGGCACCAATTACTATTTGGATTCAAGGCTAAGTTGTCCTTACAACACACCCAACTAGAGCAACTCTTGTTGCTGGTGTAAAACTATAATTTTAGCAGGTTAGAATTTAAAATGTCATCAGAAAAAATTGTAAGCACAGTCACTCTAAATAACTACAATAATAAAACCCAATTACTGAGACCAACTGTACTCCAATCTGTGTGAAGAGTCCCACCAGTATCATTAGCACAGAGAATACTACAACACTGTGCATCAGCTTCAGAAACAAGACAGTTTGACCTTACCCACAGAAAACTGGTAAACTCACAACTTGGTATTTTTTCTTTTAAAGGTATCACCAAGGTATCATCAAGGTTGATCAAATTTTGAGCCATGTATGTTGTCTTTGAGGTTCTGACAGATAAGTGTAGTGATACTTAAAGACGACCTACAGAGTCCTTGTCTAAAGTTACGTGGTCAGCCTTGTCTAACACAGAAGTGTTAGTTTTTCAGTTCGACTAACGAGCATAAACTCCAGACACACAGTTACACAAGTAATGCTTACATCTATATTCTCCAATTTCAAGAGAGAAAATACAAAACATCTACCTAGCAAAAGAATTAGTCTCTAAAAATGCCTGAGGTACTAAAGAAAGCTGAACTTGGTCTAAAATGCAAGCTCAGGGGTCCAACACCTCTGTTCCACTCATCACAAGCATCACTGCAACTTGCACAACCAAAAATAAAACTGCACATCTTTTTGTCTCTGTATTTATACACAAGAGTGTCTGCCTAAAGACTAACTTGCTCATACACAGTATGAAACATAAAAACAGGATACAAGCTACAACCAGCTTCCATAACAGTCTGATGCATCCCTGTGGTTGGAATATCACACTGTTACCATTTCAGAGCTGTGACCAACTGGCAAGTCTAAGGACTGATAGAAGACTCTGTCATTTAAAATCGCTTTAATCTTTAAAACAAAACCAACTACCATACAAGCATTTGGAAAAAAAAAAAAAAAGTTTTTCAAGTTACCTTCAACCACGCCAGAAAGCAACAATATTAAATAGATTAGGGAATTTATGAGGTAAGTTTTATATCAAGCATATGTAAAAGTTTCACAAAAAGTAGGAAGTAAGTTTGCATGTTTGCAGTTTCAGAGCATCTTTGAAAGCAAATTAAGTTAAATAATAGTGTATGCATTTTACAGAATGCTCTCCCACAAATGGAAAAACATTTAAATCAAAGTGAAAAGAGCAAAGTGTCACAGGGCAAAACAAAGAAGGAAGGCACCTGCACTTCCTCATTCCCTATCATTATGGAATACACTACATAATGAGTAAGCTTTCTTCACACAACTTTCAGCCACAAGCTCAATCCCCAAAACTTAATTCCTTCAGATATCAAATAAACAGAAGTTAACTGAGGAAATCCATAAAGAAATCAGGATGCTTAGTTTGCTTGCTTCTATGCACCCCTTCATGCTAAAGAAAATCATTATTTGCGTATTTCTAAAGCGCTTGCATCAACTAAGTTAATTATGCAGGTACCTAAGGTTGACTTAAAGTTCAATTATTTCCAGGGAGAAAAAAAGCGCAAGCGAAGGTAAACCTGTCCTGAAAGCAGCAGCTCCAAGGATTTACTCAAAAGGTTCATTTTAAGATATTTTGAATCACGATTTAGACCTTGCCTGACCTCCTATGAATGCCCATCTGCTGTTCTCCAACAAGCCCTTCACTCTGGATCACAGTAGGGGAATAAACAATCTCCAGAACACCATATTTATCCTAAGTACTGCCTCAAATCTCCTCCTAGAAGTCTCAGCAAATCACACTACCTGAATTGGGGCATACTACTAGCCCAGAATGAAAAGGCACTACAGCTTTCAAGCAGCTTTTAAATAATATTTTTACCTTTCCTCGTGCTAAGTATCTTTATGTTTACAGAGCAATAACAGAGTATTTCTCCCACACAAGATGATTAGATGATTTTAGAAAAGTCAACATTCTTGTTTTGGTTAACTTGAAGAGAACTATTGTTGTTAATGAGCAACTCTACAAAAGACTAGATTGGAACAATGAATGACAGAAGACAAGTTAAATATGTTGATCTGGGCATTAGAAGCTCTCCTAAGAGCACGTACAGAATTTAGTAAAGAAGCTTACTTAGCCTCTTACATTATGAGGTATTATTGAAATAAGAAAAGCAACTGCAAGAACATTAGTGTGAACTCATACAGGACACTGCATCAAGAAAAGGCAAAATGTGGTTCTTACTTTAATAACTTTATTAAGGCATTCATCAGCAACCATCCGGACGTCAGATTCTGCATCCTCACTGCACAGGAGAAAGAGTTCCATAGCAATGCCCAGCAGCTTCTGAAATTCTGGAGAATTTCTAAATAAACAAACATTAGAAAATTACAATGTGCACTCTGAAAAGGAAACACTAATGCTGTTTTTGAAGGAGTTTTATAATCCAACTACACATATATTATACACACTTACACAGGAGGAGAAGACATACAGTGTATTAAAACACTTCATCAGGAGCTGGGAGATCATTTCCCTGCTCTTTCCTACATAACCTGGCCAAGTATTTGACCTCTGTGCCTAAGTTTCTCTGTCTGCAGTAGAAGGATAATGCCTACTCTACCAACAGTTAAAACAAAAGTACTTCTTCAACTTCTTGGGATGGTTAAAAGCACAAAATCATGCCATTTCAATTTTAAACAGAAGTGTAGCACTTAAAACCAGCAATTATCAGGAATCCTCCAAACAGGTAACACTACTAAGTTGCTATTCATCCTAATGCAATAAATTAAAGACATTGTCTTACCTTAAAGACTGAGCAACGATGTTTTCACATATTGTTAGACAATGGTTCACTCGATCTTTCTTGGTAGCTGAAAGTTCTTTCTTTCTAAAGGAAGAAAATAATCACAATGAGTCTGAAACAAGAGTTCAAAAGTGACCATTGAAACAGTCTTGCTGGAGCAGCATCTAATGATTATACACGAAAAAGATGCACTTTCTGGTCATTAGACAAACAGCTATATACCAACCACCTGTAACCCCAGGAACTCATATGCCAACTGCTGCTGAGAGCAGGTAGGACACAAGCAAAGGGAAGGACACAAGCTTAGAAAGACAATAAACCATTTAACAGGGAATATCATATTAATTCTATAATTTTCACTGAGAAAACATTCGGGAAAGAAAAATGAAGAAGAGTAAATGGAAAGGAAAGAAAAAGTGGAGCAGACCTAGAACAAAGTGAAAATAAAAGAAACTGATAGAATGAAAAAGGTTGGGGAAAAGAAGCCATGAGAACAAAAAATACCACTTTTAAAAATACCTTCCTCATATATAATATCATCTTAGACTTTTTTGTCTGCCAAGGTCTTGAACTTGAGTTCTATTAAATGGACCATATTGTATCTGAACTGCAAAAGATGACAAAGCAATCCAATCATAGACTACATTCATCCAAATGGTAATTACAAAAATAGCAAAGCTCAAGGCACAGTCTCTGCCCATCGAGAATAATGTCCCTACAGTAACACTTGGTATAGCCCAGAGTGTACAAGAAAGAGAATAAAATGCACAAAATCAAAGGATGTGCATCCACAAATAATGCAGAGCACAATATGAAAAGCTTCTACTTCACAAAATCTGTTTAACATTCACTTCAGCATGACATAAGCTCTTGAAATAGCAGCTCTTCCCTGCTCCACCCCCAACAAAGGAACTGAGAACAGAGAGCGAGACAGACTCTCAACCATGACTGTGAAATTTTATTTCAGCCTGCAGTATCTCCTACTCCTAACTTTACTGACACAGAATCACTTCCAGGAAAGCAGATGTTACTTTTAAATAATTAAGCAGTAGCAACACTAGAGCAAAACCACACACCCAAAGGTACTTTTCCTGAGTCTGTTTCACAATAAGGAGTTACCAGCTCCTTCACTTACATTCACAGAGAATCTTCCTTTTTGTTTTTCAAGTGAAAACTGATCACCTGTATTTTTAGTATATAATTTTCCGTCTTAGCAAAAAATAGCAAAACTCATCAAACAGCAAAACAGTGTCTCTGAACTAGAAGCTGGAAAAACATGTGAACAGCCTTAAGTTGCATTAATATCATTACCACAACATTAAGGACCAATAGCAAGTAGCCAATGAGCACAGTAAATTAAGCTAACTCAAAATACAGTGTTTGACAATTTATTTTATTTTAAGAATTACACTGTAATATTTAAGAGCTTTAGCTCAAATAATAGTACAGTTTTGGAAAAAGTCATTCTTTGCCAGTATCCCTGTCCTTTTTCTTCCATCAGGCTGGAAGTTGAAAAGTGTTACATTATTCCCAAGATTTCAGTTTTTCCCACAAAGATCCTCTCATCTCATCCCAGAAATACCTTCCATTTTTAGAAGTTTAAGGAATAGCTCTGAACAAGGCCATTCTTCCATTATGGTTTGGCAGCACTTTATTTAGGCAAGCTACAGCATTCCTCAAAGAGGATCCCTTCTTGGGCTTGTGCTCTTAAGCCACTGGCAGAACATGAGCAGACAACCTGAATTTGACCAAGATACACAATTCTTTCTCTCCCTCTTGAAAAAGCACCAGAGTCTTCAGCAGCATTTCAGATCATCTCTAACAACACATCAAATACTCCCCAAGATGCCCATCTGATTTCACAACGTCAGCACCACTGATGTGAACAGCCACCTCGGAAAATAAATCATTTCACCTTTCAGGATAATTTTGCCCAGCATTGCCCACATCTCTTATGAGCACCATTTTCAGCACACGTTCAACCCAAAAATAGAACAGGCACATCTGAACTTGCACATAAGCTCAGTATTCCAGATACAAAACACATTAAAGATACTGCTGAATGAGACTGCTTTCAGAATAAAGTTCTTTATTATCTACACATAATATAGCCCTGAGCAAGGCAGGCTCTGCTGTTCAATACTGCTCAGACTAATAGAGATCAATCTCTCGGGCAGATATCTGTAAACAGAGAGCTCAACTAACATTTAATCTACCACTGAAAATTCTGCTGAAACAACTAACTTAAAAATTAAAAAAGGCCTGGCTAGAGAAAATTTAAGTTCTAAAGAAATTATTTAAGGAAATGAAAAGTGGAAGGAAAGCCACAATGTATATCACGTGCATGCACACATTTTCTGTGCCTACAGAGGGAGAAGGGTAACAGAACAGGATCTAGAGAGAACATATGATTTTTTTTATTTAAAAAACAAAAATAAAGCTCTATTCAGAAGTATCATGAAGTCCGGAGGCAAACTGCTGATGAGCATACCCAGGGGGGCAACAACAGCACCACACATTTGATGAATCAATCACACATATCTAATGAATAACAGAAGGCAGGAGATACTGGAAGTAGCAGTTATCTACAGGAAAGCTTCATCTCACATGCAGAGGAGTTTAATCTCCTGCCTACTTCTACAGACCATCTCTAGCCAGGAAGATTAATGAACAACGTAAGAAAACCATCAAGCCTGGATAATTTTCCCCTCTGAGTCCTGATGAGCTGACTACAAAGAGATGCAGCTCAACAATGCTAATTTTTATTAGACCTTGAAATTAAGGATATGTTACCAGTAGAGAAGTTCTAAAGCTGAACCAGCAATAAGAAAAAGGGCCAAACCAAACGGCTTGACATTAATCTTAATCTTAAAAAAAATAACAGGAAACTAAAAGCTACTCTATTAATAACAAACAGAAGTATGAGGGGGTCAAGAAACAAACTAAGTTCAAATATGGGAGACAATTGAAACAATGTGTATTAACACAGGCAATGATGGGTAGTCAAGTTAACCAGAACTGGTCTACTAGACACTTTAGAAATGCTAATTCCAAAACCACCATCTAGGAACCACCACTGTCAGGCAGGGTAATATGTATTATCCACACTCCTCACATGGTCTTCAATGAAGCAAAAATTCATGACAGGCATCCATATAGCACTAATCAAGCCAATCTGTGACCACAGCTCCAGGCAAACATAAAAAAAACAGAAAAACTGGTGAGTACAGAAAAAAGCATATTGATGGAGAGCACTTGGGCTTTTGCAGCACCTTTTGCTGTATCAGTAATGGTTAGAATCAAGTGTTTAAAAAAAAAATTTTTAAAAATTACAATAATTGTCTATTAGAACAAGTTGACAAGAGAAAAGGTGAGGAATCTCCCTTTGGATTAACCAAATAAAAGCTAAATACCTCTCCAGAAGAAACACTAATAAGTCATTCTCTCAGCTGATAAGAAGTAAAAATTAATAAAATGTAAAATATACGATGTGTGATGACCTGTCTGCTTTTTAGTTTCAGTGAGTAAACTCTGAATTTTTACATCATACTAATAAAATTTTAAGTTAGTGGGAGCTTTGTAATACAAAACACAACACCCAATTTAAAACAAAATCGAAGAGTCTGAAAAAGATAAAAATGGATAAGGAAGAAAATCAGATGCCTCAGTAGAAGTGCATAGAAGCAATATGACAGAGAGCTCAAGTTAAGTTTCAGTAGAAGGGAAAAAAAAACCACAAGAGATAAGAGAAGGGACCAAACACTGACATCTGACTGTAATGCATAACATAGGCATAACATGATTATTGCTGATTAAAATCTCTCAAAAAAGAAAAAGCTCTGACCTTCTTGGTAAAAGCTTGGATTTGATTAATATTTTAATAAAAAAGTAAAGACAGGATATCAATATTACCAAAAGTTCTGGAGTCACTGTCTTATAGCAGAGTGAAGAAAAACAGGGATACATGTTGTGCAAACAATAAATTCTTCTCTACCCTGATCTCTCTGATCTTAAAACATTTCAGCAGGAGACAGCCCTCAATAGGACACAGGATCCAGACAGAACTACAAAATATTTAAGTGCTATTTACACAGAACCATAAGGAAAATAAACACAGAGACAATTTTCCTTTCCAGTCCATTACAAACAAGAAAAAATAAATGCAGACAGTATTGTGGATTACATCCAAGATGTCACCTGCCATTTCACTGCAAGTTTGGGAAGCTTCAGCAAAGGCTGTTACAATGGCCTTTTACTGGCTTTTATAAGGCTCAGTGCTGTCACTAAATTTGTACTGCTCCTGGGGGCATGCAATCCCATCAGCTTCCTGAAAACACAGCCTATTTTTAAACACAAAGCAAAGTCAACAAGGACAACTACAACACTAATTTTTTAATGTTCAGAGTAGAACATGCCTAAATTTAGACCACCCAAACCAAGCATGATATTCCTCAGCAAGCATCACAAAGAATTTTCAGGATTTTCTCTTGAAATACCACAACCTGTCTCATCAGTAACTTCCTAGACAGACTTTTTGAACTGCATATAGGAAAGACTAGAAATAGATGGTCATCCATCCCCCATGTCACCCAAAGCACTAATATAAAAAATGCACAACAGTAAGTTAACTAAAAACAATCAGCTCATGAAGATGAGTTTTTTCACCTATTATGCACCAAGTGTGACGATGCATTGAGACTGTTTGAGACAACACTCTCCAAACAGAAACAGTCCCAACAGTGATAATTTAGTTGGCAACTGTACCAGAGTGTGCTGTGGGAGCAGGTGGCCCAGAGCCCGGAGCCACTGCTTCGCTTCCTCTGCCAGCACCGTGTGAAACCACCAATTTAGGAGTTACCTGCTCCCCAACCCTTCTGCTTCCCCCATCTCCCCAATAGCTGGAGAAGAAGTAACAGTGTGACTCATGTCTTTATCCTGTAAAAACCTGGGTCTTTGCACCTGCTGAATAAAAGCTATTTTAGAGGACGCAAATGAAAGGGGCAGCACTTTGGTACTGAACAGCTCCTTGTCCTCCAATAATGCCTCCTGATGGGACACCAGAGCATCTCATAGATATAATGCATTTGTCCCTTATGCTTAAGAAAGCAAAAGGGTATCAGGAATATTTAAGCTAATCCCTCTCAGGTCTCTGCAAAGCAAGTCACAGCACAAGACTTTAAAAGAAGTTTATCACAAACAGACATATCCACAGCAACTCCTTTCAAACCTTTCAGAGCTCAGACTTAACTCCATTCAACTTTTGAATTCATAAATGTTAATGCTTGTTTTTAACTCCAACATGAACTTTCAGGGCACTGTTCTGACAAGACCGAAAAAAATCAACCAAGTGACAATTGACACTCTTAAAGATATGAAAGTGAACTACAGAATGGAAGAAATTTCTCTTGCTCTGCCCTGAATCCTTATTTCAAGAAACCTGTATAATCAGCTGGAGAGAGCTCAGTGAAAAGACACTCACGCAGAAAGAATCAAGCATTGAAAAACAAGGTTTATGAGGGAGGATTTCGAGAGTTACCAGAAAACAAAAGGTTGAAAGGAGGGCTTTAAGTTACGCTTAAGGGGTTTTGCCTTTTTTTGCAGCAGTGTATCAGCCGAAAATAAGGTTCTCCTTCCTAGACCCAGTCTGTGAAACCCACACAGCACCGCTGTATCCCCCGTTCATCACCCGCACCGCTGCATTTTCAAACGTGCTCCCCTTGAAAGTTACTCCGCACTTAAACTTCAGCAGAGTCGGCGGCAGTAGCAGCAGCAGCCGGACAGGTCTGCGGAGCCGCCTCCTGCCCAGGACGGGGCAGCGCCGGGGCCGAGCGGAGGTGGCGGGGCGGCCGCCCGGGCCCGGGTGGGGCGAGAGACGCGCGTGAGGACCCCCCAGACCCGGGTATGGGGCACTCACGGTCTCTGCAGCGGCTCCTCGGGCAGGGCAGCCGGGCCCTGCTGCTGCTGGAAGGAGCGCAGGGACTCGAACGCCTTCGTCAGCTTCTCCATGGTGGCCATGTCCGCTTCGCCCGCGCCGCCGGCACCGGCCCGCGCTCAGACCCGCCCTCTCGAGGGCGCCCCAGCGGGCCCGAGCGCTGTCTCACCGCCGCTGCCGCCGCCCCTGCCCCGCTGCCGCCGCAGTGCCGGCGCTGCGCGGGCCCGGGCCCGTCACAGCCGCGATGAATGGGGCGGGCGCTGCCCGGGGCCGCGGCCGCCTCCCGTTCGCCCCGCCGCCATCTTGGACCCGTCCCGGCGGCCCCCGCGTCGCCGCCGCCCCGCCCCCACCGGGCCGCCCCGCCCACTCCGGCCCGGCATCACGCGCGGTCAGGCGGCAAAGGGGCGGAGAAACAGGGAGAGTGACAGCCGCTCTGCCCAATCAGAGAGCGGACCCCGCCCCTCCCCGCGCGCCGGAGCCGGCGGGAGGCGCCGGGTCCCAGAGGCCGCCCGGCGCTGCTCCGCGGCGCCCCCTGGTGGTGGAAGGCGGCCGTGACCCGCGGCCCGTGAGGGGCCGGACACCCGCACCTTCCTCAGGGGATACTCCTCGCACTCGTACAGCACACGCTAAACACACAGGATACAAGAGACAGTATACAACATTTAAATAAGTGATTAGATTACTAAACACTTAGAAATAAAATCAACAGTATTGTGAACATTCCAATTATAACCACTGATTTTAATACATCCACTCGCTGAATACAGATTGTAAATGTCAGCTGATGAGACCCCGTAATTCAACTTATATCTCAAACACATGAAACTGAGTGCCAGCAATGGAAATGGAGAACAGCTCTTGGAACTATTAAGAAAATAAATTTCTAGTAATTCCACTTGGTTATTGGTAGCACACATGAACAAAAGAAGCAAAGCTCATGTCTCTGAATATTCAGGCCAACAGAAGTCATCACAGATCACATTCCTGCCAAATATTCAGTAACTCAGCGCTCTACCAGTTAACTTTATTAGCATGTTAATAAAAGACAAACCATTTGAAACATTCCTCTGCAGTAAATCTATCCACAGTACTGAAAGCAACTCAACTTAGAGCAAACCCCTATTTCATTATAAACGTGTAACAAAATGTGAGCTTCTAAGGTAAAAAAAAATTATATTTTTCTCCGATCAAGCTTGCAGAAAGGTTTCTCTGGAACATGTGGATGATCATGAATTTTTTATCTAGCAAATGATACACGATAGAAGGTGACAGCAGAGCTGGAATGCTGCACACACTGTGTCAATCGCATGTGTCACTCCACACTTCCAAATAAACTTAAGCACATTAAGAAGAGCATAAGCTCTTATAAAAGATTAAACAAGCCACCAACCAAGTCGGTCCTTGCAAGACTGCTCTGAAGCTTTAGATCAAATGTGTGCCAGTCCCCTATGGGCTGCTGACTCACTGGCAGGAGCGCCGAGGCACTGCCTGCCCACAAGCACATCCCTCTGTTCTTCTTGTCCTTCCCAACCGGATCGGCGGTGGGGGCCCTCTGGCTCATCAAGCAGGAGTCGAGACAAATGTAAGACAACTCGGGGGCATCAGGTTTTTCTTTAGTGAGTACCTTTATCAAAAGTACCCAATCCAAATTTACTGCCCTGTGGTTTTGCATGTATCGTGTCACTGATCCTGCCCCACAAACAGCCGCACTGGCAAAAACAAAGTCATGTAAAACAGGCAAGGGGCAAGAAAAAGCAAGCGGGGTTAGAAATGGGCATTTTTGTAAAGTTAGTATAACCTCAAAGAAAAACAAAGTCACAATTCCAATGCATTAACAGTGCACACCTTAAAGATTATATGAAATTTAGTGGATGACAATGAAATAATCTCAGCCTCTTGGAGAAAAAAAAAAGGAACGTGCTCTTACCTTGTCTATAAGGTTACCTCTGAATCTAATGTTTTTAAGAACAGGTTGGACAAGCATGTCAGGAATATTTTTCACTGTCCTGAAGTCACACTTTGGCCAGTATTTCTGCATTTCTGTGAACGATTCACCAGGTAATTGGTACTACTCAAATAATCCAACAGACTTCACAAGACTGCTGGCCCACGTGGTTTGACATACGCACAGATAATCTGCAACATTTCATAGCACAGTTGTATTGTTGTTAAAGTAATTAATTTGAAGCTGTTTTGTAGAGCATTTCAGCACTTAGTCCTTTAATTCATGTCATAAAATTACAGTAAATGTGTTGATGAAAAACAGCCCGTCCCAGTAATTTTTTCTGCAAACAGAAATTTATGCAGAAATCCAGATTCAGACCATGAGATAAAGTATCAGCTGAGCCGATATAATAAAGCTAGGGCACTTTTTCCTGGATTGGACTATCTTACATTTGTAAAAAACTTACAGTATGCAATACATATTTTTTGCTTCAAGAAATTGTAAATTTCTTTTTCAAATTACAATTTTTCTTTTTATTCTATCTCAGATACCATGACAGACATGGTAAATAAATCACATTAGACAGTAATAGATGTGGTTGAGATATGCGGCAGTGTTTTGCTTTTATTTCAGGAATTACAATGTTAGAACATCCAGGAAAACAGCTCACACAAGAACAGTCAGTGGTTTGGAGATGCTGGAAATAACACATCACATTTAACAGTCAGCTTCCTATGCCTTGAAAGAATTCTGGTGTTTTGGACACATCTGGAACATGACAAAAAACTTACCTACATCTCATGTGCAAAACTCAAGTTACACCACAAGAACAATTATTTATGTACAATAAAAAAGAATTGTACATTCAGCAGAAGAGACATCATAAGCACCAAAATAAGCCAGGCAGGTAATTAAAATCAAAGTAAACATGAATTCTGTTTAAAGATGCTTTCCAATCATTCAAATTTTCGAGGACTTCCTAAAGAGAAGTATATTCTGAAAATCTATACTAAAATGAAGGTGGTAATTCCAATGTTAAATTAACGTAACACTAAACTGTAAACCACAGAAAAATATTCCTTCTGTTGACTTATTTTAGTAACTTGTAAATAAGTATTCTCTCAACAAATGGCAATGAAAAATTTCTTGTATTTCTTGTTCACTGTTGTTTGAAAAATAATTGGAGTGCATTCTAAAAATGGATTGCTACTGTATTTAATAGCTTCTATCATTGATTTATAAATTAAACAATTTCCTTCTGAGATGGAGGCAGTTCTCTTTCATAACCCTTCAAAACTACTGTTTTAAGACTGATTTGGGAAAAAAAAAAGACAACATCTATTAAAGGCTAAGATTTGTCAATAATGCTGTTGTCACAGAAATACCAGGTTTTTTCCTATTTAATATTATTTTTAAATTCTCGTTTTTTCAGCTGAGACTGTTTTGTTGTTGTTATAATCCAGAAACATAACACTATCTCTATAATGAACACTATGCCTCAGGGGGGCCAAGGGGAGGAAGCTGACAATTTTTTTAGTAGGAAAAAAACCAACCCTGAGGCATGAAGATTCTATTCTGTTGGTCACAACATTCAAAAGCATTAAGTAAACCAATAAGATACTGGTACATTGTTTCACAGTTTCTGAATTTTGAGCTAACTAGAGATTCATGAGGTACACACAAGCAGACATTGAGACTTATGTACACAAATGCTTGGAAAACAAGTCACAGAAAAGGAGGGTTGATCTCACGCAAATAACTCCATGGAATTCCATAGATCTTTCCAAAGCTTGCACCAGCTGGGCTATTGGATTGTCTCACTGCTATTAAAGCCTTCTAACACATAGATCTGGAATCTCAATGAAGTCATACCAAATAACAAGAATTTCCTTGGCTTTCCCCCTTTTCCCCCCACAACACTTTATTGGGAATAAAAGGCTACATAAATCAGTCAACACAACCTCCTGCCTTCCCCTTCTTTGTCTCAGTTGTGTCCTAAAAAAAATCAAGATGTAAGTTGATGTTAAATTTATCACACCACAATATTTTGCTTTCAGGTGTTCTCCCTTCTCCTTACCCCTTCCCCACTTTCAAAAGGCATCTCCAAGCTCCCAATACTCCAATAAAGACATTTAACCCATGTTAGTCACCTTAAACACCAAAACATCTTCATCTCCACGTACCGTATAAGGAGAGTTATGTTGATCCTTCCAGTCTCCTGTCTTTTCTAATTCTTTAGGGGATTCACATTAGATAATATCTAGTCATTATTATGTGGTTGTATTTCTAGCTAAAGGGGACAAATTTTTAGCAGAAAAATGCCATTTTGAGCCTACTGGGGAAAACCAACCAACCAAGAAAACCCAAACTTCAAAAGGAATGGAATTTAGGTCTGAATCCTGCAAACGTAGTCCACTCAAAACCAGTTCAAAAGTATTATTGAGAACTGATGAAAAAACTTGTGAAAATAAACAAAATAAAACTTCATAAAAACAAACAAATTCTCCGCTTTTTTACAAGGAGTTCCTTGTCCAAAGAAGCAGACATGTAAATAACCACTTTTTAGGAACAATTTCCCTTCTCTCTTCATCTAGTCTTTTTTTTTTTCGCAGAACCCTGGAGAATGTGTTGTCTCAACACTCCAAAATAGAGAAGTTGATTTGATTTTTTTTAAGTTAAGATTCCTCTCCATCCAATGAGGAAAGAAAATTTGAAATACCTGATAAATAAACTTGCAGATATTTTTTTTTAATCTATTAAAGCCCATTCCTGTATTTTCTTCATAAAATTTACTCAGCTTGTGTCCATGGTATTCTTGCCCAAATTTCAAGCTGTTCTATGCAAATATTAAACCCACTCTGTCACCCCATTTGTCCAGTCTTAATAAGCCTCCTTTGTCTCAGAACAGCAAACCTAAGAGCTTAAAAAACTAATCCCCTCAATCAGGGAAATGATGACTTCTGCAACCAGGTAGGTATTTATAAAACACTTTTACTACTTCCCCATTTTTCCATTCCCATCTCTTTAGAGTCCTTGTATTACTGTGGTACAAAATTAAGAGGGTCAGGTCAGACCATGCCAGCTCATTGTCTCACACATAATGGTTCCAGCCAACACCCTCACTTTAGACATTTCTCTTTCTGTCAAGCCTCCCATCCCTTCACTATTACATCAGACCATCTTCCAGTAATTCAGTCAAACTCTCTCTTCCTCTGCCAATTTCTCTTTGTACTTTCCACAAGTCATTTTGGTGTCCTGTGTGCTGCTGTAGACTGCAGGAAAAATGCACTAACAACACAGGAAAAGAGTCTCTCATTCCTTATTTCTGTGGCAATTTCAGATAGACACCAGCTGAGCCCCAGTAGGGTTCTGTAACACACTGGTTTTTCAACTTTTTTCAAATTCTAATCCATCAAAACATTTGTCTTTAGAGACCAAATACTGTGAATTAAAACCTGATAATGGGCTTGACAACCAAATGTACGTTGTGAGTTTCTCAGAAGCAGCTTAAATTTCTTCCAGTGGGTCTGTGGATCACAAGCAGAGACCTTTTTGAGGTGGGGGGCTACTCAGTTGCTCTGTGTGTACAATACATGTGTGGTCTGGTTGGTGCCCCAGAGATTTGAAAGGAAAAAAAAAAAGAATGTTCAGTGGAGACAAATCTTCAGAATACAGAACAAAATATGTAACTAAAGTCATGTCTCCAACTCCAAGAGCATTCCATTATATTTTAAGTCCCTAACTCAAATTTTGAAAACAGAAAAGGCTCTTAATGAAATGTGCTCTTTAAATTGACTCTCACACAGAGATTAATAGTTTTACTGGAAACCAAATAAAAAGTCTGGCATGTGTGAGTCCAGAAGAATGGACGTTTGACTAGCTTTCAGGTACCTTTTATCAGTTTTACTAATGAACATCAAGTAATCATAACAAACTTCAATACCAGTTCCACATTCGTGTTAAGCAATCATTAAAGGCAGGTTTTAATGTTTCTGTTTTAAAAGGTTATAAGAAAAAAATATTTACATAATTAAATTTGCTACTTTAAATTATCTTGCCCTTTCCTCAGTGGCAGTGATCGCTGTCAACCCCACAACATTGCATATTACAACATAATAAGCAGAGAGGAGGTTAGTAAAAAGAGCCCATGTTTTGTTTTTTAACCCATTACAAAATTATAACATCCTAAAGAGAGTTAAAAACAATTTCATTTACAGAAAAAAATAAAAAAGTGTCCCCACAGGTATAAAGAAATCCTTTCAGTAAAGACAACGCACTTTTCAAAATATAGTTACAAAATTTTGGCATAGGTTCATGCCAAGAAACTGTATGAAGAAGATGTGTAAGATGGGTAGAAAAAAGAAGAATGGGGCACTACAGTTTGTCACAGGATTAAGCTAAATGTCAGAATTCTCTTTATACAGAAATACAGAAAGATATTCTACAGAGCCAGACAGTAAAGAGCAATTCCTAATAGCTGGCCACAGTGCACTGAATTCCTTTTTTTTTTTCTTAGCAGTTGCTTGAGAGATACATTAGGTAATAGCACTGCCATGCTGCTGGATAGTACCAGAATTATTAAATTCATCAGTACGGCAATTTTAAAGTTAAGAAAACTGCTAATAAAGATCCTAATTAACAAAAAGAGTTTTACCAGGAACATACAAAGTCAAGTTACACTAATGCCATAGGTATTATCTCTGTGCTTTAAAATCCTTTTAGTATTCCTAGATTCATTCCACTGAGAAAAAATTAATCAAGATAAATCAAATACATACAGAAACACACTCACTCAAATGGCACTCATTGCTTTTTGTACAATTAAGCTTTAGTGAAAATATACATCTTAAAACAAATGAAGTACAAATGTACAAAAATCCTTGAACTCAGATAAAAAATATATATAATACAATTTGCTACAGAGATATAAAACATTTAACGTTTGCTCATCCTTTCTGATGAGAGTAAAATGATTTAAAGTCTGGAGGACTCCTGCTCATCATCACTGCAATCAGATTTAAAACAGACCTGCAAGAGAAGACAAACAGAACTCAGCTGCAGAACCGACACAATTGTTTATTTATGTGTTTTATGGGCAACAGAAAGGCTGGAAGGGTGGCTCTTTCTCCAGCACATTTTATTCCATACTAACTAAATGCTTTAAGAAAAATCAAAGGAAGCCACAATCCAACCCCAAATCTCAAGTCATTAAAGTTTCATTTAACCTTAAGTTCTTTCCTCCTTTTAATTTCACAAGACAACTAACTGCAGTCTTATTACTTCAAAACCAACTGAAAACTCTCAAACCATATTCATTTTTTTAGGACTCTTTCTCAATACATAGAAACATATTTTGGGACAGTATGAATCCTGCTGATTTGGCTGGAAAAGACTACAGTAAGACACAAGCTTTATCTTTAGCTGAGATTATTAGTACACTCAACCATCCCTATTCCACCTACTGTAAGTGGGAGAAAAGTGAATTTGAAAAGGTAAACTAAAAATGATGGTACTATTATACATTCCATTAGCATTGTATCATTTTAGAAAGGTGAATTGCCAGCTGAAGACAAAAAATTTCTTCATACAATTTTAATACATGGCCCTGCTGTGGCTACTTAACGATACACTCTGAGCTATTTTAAAATTCCATTTCTGCTTGAAAGCAAAAGTAATTTCTACCAAAGTGTTCGCTACTGGAATATATTCATAGTTCTCAAGGTAATTCCACTCTAAGTGCAGGCACACTGAGCAAGCAGAATTGGGTATAACATCTTCAACTGCAAACCTTTTCAAATAGCCTTTTTCTTATATCCTATAGGCAAACACAATGCATTGTGTCTTTTAGGTGATAAATACTGACTTCTCTGAATGTTTACTAAAGAGTAGAAGTCAGGTGTGTAAGAAAAGGCTGTGCATTATCAGCTATGTGAAGATACGTTGTTGTTTTGTGAAGATACATTGTTTTTTTGCTAAAGGCATTAAACTACTGCAGCTATTTTAACATTTGTTTCATGGTGCTTCTTCGCACTCATTCATTTTGAAGATATTTCTACTTATTTACTTTTTTATTGGATATATACTTATTTTTGCTAAGTTACTTATATATGGTTTTACAGAGGGTCTCAATTACCTCTGAAGACATCTCTCCAGAAGTTTTAATTAAAAACTGGCAAAATACATAAGGAGCAAGCCCCAAATTAACCTCTTTAGTAAAGAAAGATCTGTAGCACAGCTTTTAACAGCACCCACTACCTTTCTCCCAGGCAACTAAAGGAAGGCAGAACGCTGATAGAGGAAAACCTCCTGGAGTTAGAGGGATTGCCACAGTTTCTGAAACGCAGTGGAGGGGAAACCATAACAAACCAGATTTCATTAGTTTCAGTATTCAGCAAACAACTTGTTTTTCTTATCATAAAATAATATAAACAACCGGAATGGAAGTTAAGGTCTTGCTATTCATTTTCTTATGAAAGAAAAGAAATAACCTTACCTCTCCACTAAAAAGTCTGTGAAAGAAGCCTCTCTTTGGTTTAGGAGACCTCTCTCTGTCTGGTGACACAGTACCATCGGTTTCATACGCATTGATATCTTCAAAGCATCCCGTTTCAATCATCTTTGAAACATATGAAATATAAACAAAATGTCCACACAAGCCTCTCAAACAAGTTCCATGTATTATCTATTTACTCTGGCTGGATACTCTTTAATTCATCAGCCAAACTACAGCACTCACAGAGCTCCACAAAGGAGGCATGAAGCCAACACGGGCTCTCCCTGTGCACTCAACAAACTGATGAGTAGCAGTGAGAGACTATCACACAGGGAAGTACTCAGGTGCTCTCTTGTTTTGGTTGCATTCTTGCCTTTCTTCTGTCTATGATGCAATAAGCAGAAGTTTTTAGAACCACAAACTGATTTTCCTTTCATGCATTCTGCTCATGTCAGAGCAATCTAGCCTAACACATGTAATATCTCTATACCCTGAACTGAACTTAATTAATAAACATGACACAGGGAAAAAAAAATAGGTATAATGAAGATGGGTCTCTGGAGAGAAGAAAGGGATTTTGAAATAATCTTTGTCTGTATACACAGAAAATAAAAGAAATAAACCCACAATCACTGGGTGCAGAAAGGACAGCAGGTGAATGCCAAAATGTAACCAACAGGTAGGGTCAGAAGTACCATGCTGTACTAGATGTGGCTAATGCCCACATCTAGTTGGCATTTGTCTGTGAATGCCACTGGTACACATCTGTCACAACAGCACGGAGCCAGATGAATACACCTTGTAGAAGAGAGAGAGGGTATAAAGAGGAATAGGAAGAAATGCACTCTGCTTTTAGTACAAACCATGACATTAATACAGCCATGGGAGGGCAAATGGAATTCTTAAAAGACCAAGCGCAAAGATTTGGGGGAAGGTTCAGTAACATGAATTAAAATAAAAAATAAGCACGAATGTACTATGAAGTCTGCACAGTTATTCCTTGAAGAGAAGGAATTGCCATCACCAGAATTCCACAACTATTTCCAACTTTACCCCGCTATGCTGGGTCATTAAGCTGCAGTGCATTTTTTCATGACTAGATCATATTCTGAAGTTCAGAATTACAACATAGCATAGGAAATATCTATTCCTCCAAGGTTCATTTCTTCTTAGTGAAGACTTTCTATGTCAAATGACACCTTTTCAAATCTCCTTCTTAATGTAACACAAAAAAGCAAAAGGAAAACAAAAGGGAATGTACTTTTTTCTCCAAATTGTTTGAGAAATTGCTCATCTTTTGTGTTCAAGCTTTAAATAAAACCAATCATACTGGGAAAGAAACTACGCCTCTAGAATTCAAGACAGTACTAATTTCAACTAACACCTTATAATAGGGGGAAGGCAGTCGTAACAACTGTGATTTTAAAGATTTGTTACTGAGTGCTCTTGCTGAAATGGTAGAGAGGATTTGAACTGCATGAAGAGGTAGTAAAATTCTAGTATTCTATGCAGAATACTTGAATAGTCATTCACTAGGCACATGAAAAAGCTCTAAGAGAAAAGTCTGACTCAACTGATATTCGGTTGTTTGTTTTGAAACCTTGGAAAAGGTGAGTCTGCAATTCTGTATTACTGTGTCACTTGAATCCCCTATTGATACACAGGCACTATATACAAAAAACTTGCACTGTGCCTATTTGCTTTTGAACACTTGGAATAGCATTCCATCTCTCTCCTGTGAACAGCAATACTGAATAACATGTGATAGAAGAACAAGGAAAAGGTGGTCCTGCTGAAGTTAAACACTGTTCTGAACACTGTATCTATGATGACATGATGTCAGACTCTATGAAAATTTACCATAGACCTCAGTTTTTAGCAAGCTGCTTATGTTTTGGGAAAAACTTTCTTTCTGAAGTCTTTAAGCAAGGAAGTCTAAAGCAGAAACTTCTTTACATCTTAGAGAGAAAATCAATACTAATTATATCCTTTATTAAATCCTCTATATTGCTGTACTAAGGAAAATAATCTTTTAAGAAATATACATTACCTCATTTTGCCAAGGGATGGAGACACAACCCGTAACAAACTTGGAATAGAAGTCATCATCTGTAGTATCCAGGTTCACTCCTTTTACTGTTGAGAACTGCTCTATGTCCAGGACATCTTTACAATATACAGCACGTGGCTGCAGTACAAGACAAGATTGATTCATTAAAGTTTTGGGGTTGGGTATTTTTTAGTTGGTTTTTGTTTCTCTATATGAGCAAAAAGGGAGTGAAATACCTGCAATTTTATATTTCACAGTGTTGATCACCAAATTACACTATGCTACAAAACAGAAATATGAAAACTTAAAAGAATCTCATGACAAGGCACCTGAACAATTTCATCCATCCAGCAAGTAACAGAAAGGAAGTATCAAAACCTTCCCTGGATTTCTTAATGGTTGTCATAGTTCACTCATCTTCTGTCACCCTCCTTTCAACTCCAGAGTATTTTCTTCAAACATATTTCTCATTTGTTCTGCATCTGAGCTATGGAAGTGGACTTTTAAGGACTAAGAAATCAGCTGCAAAGCTCCCTAGAGAAATGCCACTATTGTAAATAACTTTGTGATCTCAGATGAAACGATACAAAAAAATTAGCTCTTAATAGCTACAATGGCATTCTCCTGCCAATTTAACTAATTTTAAAGGTTTCTCTGGGATCATATCATTGCTGACATAGAATTATGACAGTTCTTGCCTTTTTAGATACTAATCAAATCTGTCTCACCTACTTACATCTGGCAAGAATGGAGGTTCTAACATGTTTGCTTCCAGCCTCTTGAAGTTAATGTTCCTGAAAATAGGATGTTGCTTTACAACAGCAGCTCCATCTTCAGTGCAACCCAGTCGCTCCCCTGGATTTTTAGCAAGTAACTGCAAAGACATGGGGAAAAAAAGCTGATACATGATATAATCCCACAATTAAAAAAATTCTACATACAATGTCTTTCAATAAGTTTATTTTGCTACTTGGCCTTTTATTAGATAAAATTTATCAAGTATCAAAACAAACTGGAAATCCAAATGACAACATTCTGGGAACAAATATATTTTCAGTAGAAAAAAGAATCCCTGAAAGCAGACCATTTGAAGATTATACCCAAAGTTATATGAGAATATTTTAATTGATGCTATGCTGAATAGATTTTACAGTACAGATGCTGCAGTAGACTTTTCTTTCAGGAAATACAGACTAACTTTTTTCCAATGGGCTTAAGTAATGCACATGTTTTGCATAAACTAGTACAGAAAGCTTTCTGTATAAATTTAAGATCAGGCAAGACAAAAAAAAGCTCTTGTTTTGTAGATACTCTTTTAGGTGACCAAACTAGTGTACTACTCTGCCACTTCTTCCCACGCTGTATCCAAGCTGAGCTGTTGTACTCCATCTATAATTACATGTGGTCCTAACAGTACTGGACCATTTCAATCATGTGATGAAAAATCAATTTATGCAGCTTTCCCTTCTGAATGAAGACATTAAAACACTGTAGTCGATCTCTTTAAAAGGATTAGAAATTTAATTTTCAAACCTCTACATCTCTTCACCCACCATCCTGCAGATGGATTTTGCCTCCTCTGAGAACTTGTCTGAATACGTTTCCTGGTCTTCCTTTACTCTCCGGTCAATCTCATCCCGTTTGACCCTTTCCTTATGCTTCCTGAATGGAGACTGTCCTTCAATCATTTCATAAATCAAGCAGCCAAGACCCCACCAATCCGGACTGAATGTATACTTTTCATTTTTGAGCACTTCTGGAGCTACAAAACAAAACCAAACACACATCCATGACATTTCACTTTAAATTGACTAATAAAATATTGGAAAAACTCTCAGTTACCCTTCTGGTTCTGTGCAGAGATGTTTGTGTAGCTTCTCTGCACTTTGAAGAAATGTTAATTTCTACAGTAAGGACTCTGTCTGTATCCAAGAGAACTAAAATTCTTTAATGCTTAAGTCCAGTATTGTTTACAAACTAAGAATAAGTTTTTCCAAAGCTTGGAAAGAAATGTACTGTCACAGTAATCCACCTGCTTACCCGTGATGCTAAATCTCTTTGAATCTCAGAAAAAAATTAGGTGCTTTCTTGAAGTTCTACCTAAAGCTAGAATTTTCAGTTAAGTTTTCAAGTTTATCAGTAGGCTTAAAATTGACTACTAACATCTACTACTTTCTTCTTCTCATAACATGTCTAGTAAGTAATCCAGGCCAAACACAGTTCTCTGGACAAGTCATTCTTATATTGACAGGAGCAAATTTTCTGGTAAAATGTAACAAGCAAAGGATACTTTACATACCCATGTAACCCACGGTCCCAACTCGACCTCTGACCGTTTCTCCTTCTGGAATCTGCACAGCTAATCCAAGATCTGAAATTCTGATATGCCCTATTTATGTTAAAATAAATTATAAATAGTCAGCAAATAATACAGGGTCATCACTGAAAAAAATTCCGTACAACACTTCATAAAAAAACCCACCCCAAAATATCAAAAACATTCATATACTCATGTAGAAAGGAGTGATTTTTTATTATTATTCAGCTCCTCCTTAAATATGCAAAGAAAAAGAGGCATAGATCTAACTGATTTCCTGAAGATCACACACAAAAAATTTGCTGTTGAGCACTCTAATTCCTAGCTTTGGCATAGGCTGCTGCTCTAGGACAAACAGAAATGATGACTGCTCGTTTCAGATTCTGTATCTATGCATCAGACACTTGTATTTTTCCATTCCGTACTCCCACCACAAAAACTTAGCTGACTTCCTAATGAAAGCTTCAAAATTTACTTAACTTACTCCAAATGTGAGAAGACTGTAGCCTGTACTGACACCCAGCTTTCCTCTCACAGAGTACTCTAATAATGCCAAGCATGAGTACTCGGAATTGCTATTCCCACTCCCACCCCAAAACAAAAGCAACTGAGTCAATAACCTACTTAGAATTATTTATATGTACATGTCAGTTCAATAGTAGGATTTCCCCTTCTCATGAATCACTCCTAAGTAGATAACAGCTTCTACCTCACTTTATCAGCCAAACTTCTCAAGCTGATTACTGTCTCTATCAGTCATACATTTACACCAGCACCTACGATGTAGAAATCACGTGGTGGAAGACTGATTTCTCATGACCAGCACTGTTCAGATGGGGAACCAGGCCAAAAAGGGCAATGGGAATAAATTCACCCCACCCGCCCTCAAATTCCCATGGACAGATACCATTCTTTCTTGGACAGACTCAGGAACTGTTTCAACCACATTTAAGACACTTCAAGGTAAGACATTTTACTGTAAAAATGCATAAGGTACTTCCTTAATAAAAATATACAAGTTTAGACAGAAGAAAGGACAATTATATTTTCAATTTTAAAGGAAAATATTGCCAATCATCTATAGAAGAAAAAAAGTTCCATTGGGGAAAAAGAAAAAAACCCCACACATTTATACTACTGGTTATAACAGACAGGGACACTGTCATTTACAGAAATACCCAAATTTATGGAATGATTCAGGCTGGAAAGGACTTCAGAAGGTCTCTAGTACAACATTCTGAGCAAGCAGCCAGCCCAAAGCATGCAAGGCTTTTTAAATTCTTGTTTAGAGTGGACAGTGCGTCACCTCTCTGGGCAGCCTATTCCAATGCCCAAGTGTCTTTGTGCATACATGCTCTGGAATTCAAAAATCTCTATAGCATCAATATTAGTTAGCATATTAATTTCTGATTTACACATGACAGATAATCAAGAGATGGAGAGAGAGAGAGTAGAGAAAGTCAAGTGTCACTCTGTACACTGGTTGGAAATAACTCAACGCTCCGGAGCACCAAATGCTATTTTAAATACATTCAGATGCTCTTCTGTTCTCTGACATCTGATGAACCCCTTCTCAAGTGCATGATCTGAGCTCCTGAAGCGATTTTCTAATTAGTCTCCTCTGCTCCCTGGAACTGGATCAAAATATCCCTGGCAGAGAGAGAGCATTCTAATGCAGTCCTGCAAGGCTACATTTTTCCTCAAAGAAGCCGTCAGCTTTTGCAAGACAATACTGGAGAGAAAAATTAAAGAATGTATTTGATGTCTAGCAAAGCTTTAGGTCTTGGAAAGTGACTTCTCCCAAGCATCATCTTTCTTGAAATTTATCAGTCAGAACATGCTGACTTTAAAAAAAATATACTGTGTTAATGACTTCAAAAACGGTTTTTCCTTAACTAAAATGCTCAGCAGTTACAAGAACAAACTTGTAATATTCACTCACAGCTTAGGAGAGAATTGCTGCACATGTTCTACAGTCAATTCAAAAGATTCTGGTAATGACTTGCATACAAAGTCATTAAAGAAGATTAATTTGGCTTCTGAAAAACAAAAGACTACAAACATTTCTTCATATTGTTTGTACTTTCTTGATTCTTTCCAGCCACGTAAGCACTAGTGACCATGAGAACTCTTTTAGTTGAAATCTTACAACAGAAATGCTTCAGATTTCTTTTCTTCTTATTGACTAAACATTCTGGTTTACTAAGTAAAGTTCTGGCTCCACATCTAACAAATTGTGTTTCCATAGTTGAAGAAAAGACAAACAAAACAAATCCATGTAAAAGTTTTAGCCATCTTAAATCAAGTGAAGGAAGGAGAAAGAGGAGCAAAAGGGAAAAAGTAGCCATTTTTTAACCCTTCAAACATCATCATCGTTGATCTCCAAAGTCCCAGTTTTTTCCCCTGTCTTCTAAAAAGCAAGGGAAGTTTTTTCATTGCTAATTAAAGTTAAGATTTAACAATTAGGTTCCTTTCGTCATGAGGAAATCCCTTTGATTTCTGGCACAGTATTAATTAGAGGTGTAAATCTTTATTTCAAAATTAATTTTAATTTTTACGTACCACAGTCATCAAGAAGTATATTCTCAGGCTTCAAGTCTCTACAAATCAAACAACAGAAATGTGAATTAAACAAAGGCAAAATTATTTGTCATCAAGTACCACAGAGGCAACATAAGATTTCTTGGTTCTGATTGAAGCAACTTTTCCACCCACATACAAAAAAGAGTTGTGAAGTTGATGGCCTGTAATACAAATAGTTTAATCAGAGAACTCCAGATCCACTTTCCCCCAACTCTCTAATCCATTTACATTAACAAAAGCAATTTGTACTCCACGGATAAGAAACTTTCTCCACACAACTCTGAATCCTGATATGAAGGAACCACCAACTTACACCCAAATTTGTGCTCACAGGTGAAAGATATTTCTCCTCAGAATATCAGCAATATAACTCTCAAATTATAAAACACAGGTGTTTGCTGCAGTTTGATGCTGACCACTTGCTATATTCCACCCCAGGGTGTCAGAATATCAACAAAAACTCATATTCTCAAGACTAAGCACATTCATTCAAACTCCACTCCTTTAATTTGGATATGCAATTTCTAAAGGCTGGATCACTGCATCTAGCTAGGATTCTTTGCAATCAAATTTCTAGGAGTCTCTATCACTTTTCTGTAAACATCAAGTTTCAAAAGCAACATTTTTTAGCTATTAAATGCTAGCAAAACTCAGGAAATAGTAAAAGAGCAATTAATTCAGTATTGGAGTTCTGCATCTTCTTGTGCATTTGTACTTTCAGAACAAAAGAAGAAACTCAATGGGATGTTTGGATTCCCCCACACACAAGGAAAATTTGGGGAATCATTGAAGCTGAATCAGAAGCTGTTCAGAGGTTACTTATAGGATTTATCTTCTAGCAGATTCTATTGAGAATTTATATACATACATACATATATAGGCATGAAATATATGCATAAAATATATAATGCACATTATCAATTATAATAATGTAGATAATCAGTTATAATGTATACTGTTAATGTATACTATATATACATACTTGTCCATCAGAAAGTATATGACTGCAATATAGTCTCTTAGATTTATTCCATCATAAATATCATAAAGCCAGAAATAGACAAGTAAAAACCAGTACTTGGCTAAAAAGTCAGTTATTATTGAAATAGATTATTAAAAACAATATGTACATATATGGGTATGCATATGACTGTGACAAGAACAGTTAATCTATACAAGCAGAAAAGACTGAATAATGTAAAAGCAGCAATTTTAGCAAGAATGACTCTAGAACTGACATTCTAAATGAGAGCAAAATGCACACACATACGACTTGTTCACCAAGAAATCTATATAATTTTTTCCCTTTTGTTCTGAAATATGTGTATTCATGTTAAAGTTTCATTATCTTATTAGATTAACTGTACACGGAAGTCAGAAAGATACTCTGTTTCTAATGCTTTTAAGTCTGGACAAACCTCATAATGTTAATAATTTGACGTTAGATACGATATTACAATATCAGAGAAATCAGGATAGATCAGAGTTTAAAAAACCCAAACAATTAAAAACTCCACATCAGTATCAAAAAAGCAGAACAAAATTCAGCTCAAACTTTAGGTAGAAACACATCGACTTTAAAGCACAAAATATATGCTCAATTTAACTCAAGTAAACAAGTTTAAAGACTTCCATCTCCAAAACGGCCGATTAAAGCCCAACCTAAAACCTAATACTTAATAGCAACATCTTCTGCTTAATAGAAGCTTATTCTGGTCTGACATGATTTTGGTTAGTCCATAGTAAAACTCATTTCCAGCCAAAATTCCATCTCTTTAATGCTATTAGTTTCTTGACCTAGCAGCACAAAGAAGTCAGCTTTTGGAAGCATTCAGCTACAAGTCCTAGTCCTGGGATGCCAGATTTGGGGTATCAGCCTTCTCCCTCTTCCCCTCCTACACCACAACAGAGGCTGAAATCTCACTTTCTGTTGGAATACACAGACACTCTGCACTGGATGACCAAGCTCAGAGTGAGAGGTGGCAATGTAATTCTATCAACAGAGGCAGCAGCTTTCCCTTATGAATCAGGGAAAGGCTGGATGACTGCAAAGCTCACAAAATTAAGAGGTTTATTAAAAAAGTTGAATAAAATTTTGTATTTTAATTTGGACTAGACAAGCACTAGTCTATTTATGCCATAGCTAACACCAGCCTTCCTACAGAGAAAATTTCTAGAGAGAAAGCCTTCCTGGATTTCACTGCACAGACATCTGCTCTGAGCAGAGGCACGAGGCAGGCAAGGAGCTGCTTGGGTTTATCCACTACAGCTTCAACAGGCCTTTGAGCCTGATCTTTACCTTCCAGGCAAATTCCGTGGCACTGTGGGTATGTACATGGGTTTGTGAGGAAAATCTAGGTATTCAAGCAACTTATCTGATAAAACCACTACTATCCTTTAGGAGATGGATAACTCCTGCAGGAAAACTCCAGCAATTAAGTCCCTTTTGGAAAGCAGGCACTTGTTCCTCACTCTGACTTATGTAAAACTGACTTAGCTCTAAGTATTACCAGACTTTAAATGTAGCAGACAGATGAGCAGCTCCACTGCTGCCTCTGTCAGTCTGTTTGCTTATTTTTCTAACGTCAGCACCATATGGGCACTCACAGATAGTTTCACAAGCTCCCATTGAACAAGCAAACCGGCTCAATTGCTGTCACAGGGCAGGGCAGGGCCCTCCTTCCAGCTCTACATCTGTTCTTTTAATCCAGTGGGAACCCCACTAATAAAATGGCTCAACTGAATCAAGGGTCCTACAAACAGTCCTAACACCACTGTTGGAAATACAATAACAACTGGGAAAAAGACACAAGAAGTACACAGAAGAAAACTGGTGTCAATGGAAAATTAGGGTATGTTTTTCCACTGTATGAGGTATTTTGCCACTGATGGCAGCCAATCCCAAATATAATACATTTATAATACATTTCAACATGACTGACCTACACTAAAACTGCCATTTCAGATGGACAGACACAAAAACCCATTCTCAAGAAAATATTTTACCACGGTATGTTACAGAATTAAAGTCCACCTTAACAGGTTAAGCTATTTGTCTAAAAAGAGTTAAAAATCTTTTAAAGCTAGAAAATAAACACAGTAAGAAATCTTGAGATATGGCAACAAGAAAAAGAACTATTTTTAATTTCAGAGGAACAGCAAAATAAGAAAAACTTTCCTTCTGTATTTTCTTGTCCTGGAGAATGTAAAATACTAGTTACCATAATTTTGAAAATTAAATCATGTAATCAATGAATATGTGCTTCATTATGTTCTCCCTTTCCACAACAGCATTAAGACTGGAGGTTGCCATCATAACTTCTTTAGTGAGAATAAAATAATTATGACAAATTTTCCCAGCCTTTTTGTTTTACTAAACATATCTAATCACTGTATTGCTGCTTAAATGTATTTCCATTAAGATGCAAGATAGAGAATTTTGATTGTGTAACACATCACTGTAATTGGTGACATTCTGAAGACTCCCAGGTATTATGATTAAATTTAAGACCTTCTTTTTCCTCTGAGTTTATAAATTCTTCAGTTTCCAACACAGTACAGGTAACTGCCTCTCAGTTCTTCATTAATCTTCAGTATGAGCAGAAGATTAAAAATAATGCTTCTAATTAAGAGACAATTTTACTCAGAACTGGTTGTGAAACCACTTTTTTCCATGCTCATAAATTTAAGCTAATGTGATTTCTTAATAATTGGAAACTGATTATATAATAGCACCAAACAGGGCAGAGATCTAGCCATCAAGACTGCTCCAGAAGAAAGCATGACCACTCCAAGATCTGGAATCAAAGACAGAAAACACTAGGATTTGACATATGTGTTTGAAGGTCTTCTTGTAGGCAAACAGCTAAAAAGTTGGGTTTAAACAGGAGGGCTGTGGTTTGGGGGGTTTTGTTTTGTTTGGGTTTTTTTGTTGTTGTTCCGTATTTTAAACAGTTTTGTTTTCACTTGGGCAATGTGAAATGACCTACTTGTAGCTGATCAGATCTTTCATATGTGCTTCCCTCCTACATCTATGCCAAAACACAGCGTGTGACACCGCATGATTGGCCAAATTCTCTAGGGAACCACATCCAACCACCAACAGAAGCCTGATTTACTCTGTGGCTCTGCTGCTTTCTGCTCTGTGTGTGTGTGTTGGTCTTCTGTACTGGGGAGGGAAAAGACTAAGACTCACTATATTAAGTTAGACTTTAGATCTTTGAAAGAATTGGTACTAGGTATTACAAAGTAGGAATATAAAGAAAGCATTCTTGGTCCACCATGAAGTTTGTTTTGCTTGTTCTGTAATATTGATGCATACCAGGGTTAAATGATGTATGTACAGAAAACAGCAGTAAGATCATACAATCTCAATTACAATGCAGAAAGCTTCTGATAGTTTAATTAATTCAAAAGCAATAATGTGTTTATTGGAGGAACCTGAAATAAAAACAGAAGAAGAAGTTTTTCATATGGACTATGACTATCATTTTACCCTCATGATCATAACATGCAATGCAGTCAGGGATTTCTATAGCCTTCTGTGAACTACTTTGGATTGGGCAGGAGTACAATCCCATATTCCTAAAACTTACTTAATTAAAAATTAATTTGCTTCATAAATCATAACGTATTTTCATTTTTCAAACAAACTTTGAATCAATTTTATAATATTTTAAAATGTATCAAGCATCCAGACCTAAATTAACAGTAAGAAGACAAATAAGATCAGTAATTCTGAAGGACATGCCATGAAAAGGACAAGAATTTTTTTTTGTTTCTTTTACTGTGAACTTGTTCTAGTGGAAAACAATTAATACATTCAGTGCTGAACAGACATGGAAAGGTACCAGTGACTTCAGATAATACTCACCTGTAAACAATTCTCTCCCTCTGCAAATCCTCCAGGCCACAGCACAGTTCTGCAGCATAGAAAATAGCCCTTTCTTCATCAAAGCCAGGATTTCCCATGTTATATATGTGAAACTTCAGATCCCCTCCATTCATTATGGTTAATACTAAACACAGGGCATCTTTCGTTTCGTACGTATAGGACAAACTAACCTAAAAATGGGGCAGGGCGAGAAGAGGACCATTAGTCATTCACAGACCTCAAAACAACTCACAGCTCTTTTTTTCAATACAATCAGTATGTGAATCCCTTTTTTAAAAGAAAAATAACAAAACAGGCAAGCAGAAAATCACTCCTGCAGAGAACTTGAAGACACAAAGGAATACAGACTAATTTGCCTGTATAGACAAACCCTACACCACCAGACAAAAACTTATGAAAATCTGTTTAGACACCATAGAGCTCCATCCAGAAAATAGTTATTGATGATGCCTCTCAGCTGCACATTACCTGTATTACTCTTTGTCCAGATAACATGCCCATTTACTTATTTTATCAGCACCTCAGGAATTTTGCATTGCCAAACCATCTTCCTGAACTTCTACGAACTCAAAATTGCCCTACATTAAAGAAACTCAAGAAATTATTTAAGATCAAATGTGTAGTTTCTATCTCTAACCTTCCAAGTGACTGCATATTTCCCTGATTGAAAACTTGTCAATAGTAAAGACTCAGTACAGCTCTTCATAGTCTTTCTTCTCCTTGTATTTGGAATGTGGTGCTGATAGGCAAGGAAGAACACCAGGATTTTTTTCAGGTTTTAGGTAAAAGTTTTTAAAGTGGATTTAAACTTTTAAAGTAAACTTGTGAATTCAAAAAACCCACCCCACTTTAACACAATGTAATATGTTACAAAATTTAACATATGGTGTTGAAGTTACAAATTCATTTTCAACAGAAAAGGCTCAGCTCTCTGATGATTATCTGGCAGGATCTTCAAAATTACCTACAAAGATAACCTAACTCGTACTAAGAGCAATGGAATTCAAACATATACTTAGCTTTCATTAGGTAAGCTAGCTGGGTTAAAATCAGTAGGATTTTTTTTTACTCAATAAATATATTTTTAAATGCAATACAAGTAAATAATGGCCCTAATTCAGCAATAGGTCCAAACTCTTCCTTTGGAAGCATAAATCAAATACTAATTAAGAAAACAAAATAAATACAGAAATCAGCTACTTGGGGCAAGGATTCCTATTAGGAGGTTTTCATTGATATGTCCAGCTATTAATGACTTTAGTTGTGACACAGGCATGACAAATTATCTACCTGCTCCCAACCCAGTATTACTGCAGATCCGAGATCCAGATCTTTCCTGTTGCACCAAAAAAACCCATTGAATAGCAAGTGGAAAATAACTCGTGCTCAATTCTATAAAGTTATCTCAATTTTGACTTTGATCAATTATTGATTTAGAGTATTTACATATGCTGAAAAAAATGTCATTCAAAAATAGAAGTTTCACTGTTATAGTAATTCATGGATCAATTCAGGTACTTTCTGGATTCAGTTTCAATCAATTCAAGGCCAGAAGCTTTGTGCAAAAATAACATTAGCATATTTACACAAAAGCATAATTTGCAATAGTTTAAAATATTAATGTATCTGGCCAGCAAGTTCTTAATTTTTCTTTTAGCTGGCAGTATTGTATGGGATTTTTTTTTAATACATAAAGTTTATCGGAAAATACATACATACATATTTTATACATATATCTTTATAAATAACTTTCACTATCCTCTGAAACAGGTACTTCAAAATCCTCTCTGATCAGCAATACAAAATTTATCAGTAAATGGATTTAAAACCAAAGCAGAATGCATTTTAAATTAACATTTAGATGACAACATTTTGATTAAAAAGTAAACATTACCTGGGGTAAATTTTACTTGGTATATCTTTGCTCATTATAAGTTATTTCACTGCTTAGTAACTAGAGCTACTAAGAGACCATAATACACATAATAGCATCAGGTTAAAGTATTAAAACTAAGATTTTCATTCCATGGAAGTTCTATTAAAAAGTTAATTGCTTCAAATCCAAGACACCTCTTTAAGTCTTAGCACACAGCAAAGCAATATAACCTGAATCAATATACAATTAAAATGTCATGTTTATCTCGGACTATATAAGCAATAGAGTAACAAATGCTACAAAAATACCCAGGGATATAAAAACTCAACTATTAAACAGAGGACAAAGTTTCAGTGGCATCAGCATGCTGAAATACACTTAATGTTCTGGCTGTGAGTGAGAAAAAAAGCAGGCAGACTAAAACCAATTCAGTATTGGATAAAAAAAGTCCTCTGAACAGAACTACCCAAAATAACACATAAAACATACTTATTATTGTATCGAGATTTTTCTCAACAGTCACACAATCTCTAAATCAATTAAAAAATGAGTCTTGTGCCCATAAGCTCCTGGAAGAAACTGAACGAAGTAAATAAAGAGAGACACATTTCTGAAAATAAGATCAGAAGTAGATACTTACTACAAACCTACTATTCACTTTTTCTAGAATTCTTTTTTCATTTAGAGCCATTGATTCTCCTTTCCTCTTCTTTATTCTCTTTTTTTCTAGCTTTTTACAAGCATACATTTTTCCTGTTGCCCGTACTTGACAGGCACACACCTGAAAAAGAAGGATAGTGTGTCAGATGCTAGGGATTTATTTAGAGTTTTTATTTTAAAGAATTTTTAAATAATTTCATTTTCTTTTCAAACTCTTTCATGCTCTCAGAAAATGATGGTCTGTAAGCATCAATAGAGAGCTTTCACTCATGAAACAACTTTAAAGGGTCACAAACATTGTAACAGAATAGAAAAAGTGATCATACAGAGGGAAACCCATTTCTGTTGGGGTTGAATAATTCAGTAAAACTGTGGATCTTGTGTAAGTGGAACAACTGACTGTGATAACAGTGTGTGTATAGACAAGCAGGACAGAGGACAAATATCCACATCATAATCAAACAGGTGAAAGATTATGGTAATTTAGTAACCCTACTTCCCCTTCAGTATAGGGTTCCGGTTAAAATACATAGGGGAGGAAAAACTTCCATTAATTATAAATAAAATTAATAAAATCTATAGATTTTATTTTATATAAAATATAAAATTATATATTCTATATAATTATTAAATACAAACTAAATTTTCACTGCCAAATGAAATTTCTAAATAGAAGCAACTGTTGTCAGTCAGTGGAAGTTTTCTCCAACTTTGTGCACAACCCACAATTCTGGAACTAACACATTAAAAGAAAACAGTTTGGATTGACAACAGTTTGCCAGGTGATGTGTCAAATGTAGGTTGATGGAGACAAGACTTAGCCTCTCCTCTGTATCAACCTTTCTTTTTTTCTTAAGAATTGCCTCACAGAAAGATACTTCTATACTCACCTCTCCAAATCCACCTTTGCCTAGGACTCGGTAATGCCTAAATGTGTGTTTGGTTACTGGTTGCCTGATGAACAGAAAGAAACAATTACTGCAACAGAAATTACAAACGTCAGTAATCCCCTCCCCATCCCGAGGTCTGTCTTGATTTTCTCCTTTCTGTTCTCTGACATATTTCTGAACAAATGTTGCCTTTGCCTCATGAAGACAGCACTGTAATAAGCTGAATTTCAAACGAAAGGGGTGCTCTGTTTAGAAACGTGGGCTCCCTCATGTGGTCACCAGATATTCCCAACAGCAGGAAGAAGAGCTGGTCAGCTTGGCCCTTTTTGTTTACAGTTAGAGCCTTATGTGTTCTCATCACAGACAATTTCTCATGTCCTGCTGCTCCCTTAGCTGCAGTAGGCCGACATGCATTGCAATCACATCATGCTTACAGTGCAGCATTTAAAAGGTAAGCCATTTCTCATTTTACCTTGCTTTTTCAAAAAAGAAAGAGTTGTGGTATGCAAGAGCAGTTCAAGAGCTGAACTGTTAAGGTGTTGATGTAGTGGAAGAGGAACATGTAACTGGAGGCAGTAGAGCTGTTAACCATTCTATGCTAAAACTCTCCCAAATGTGTCAGAGCAGGGCTATTCCATGGTAGTGGGTTTTTCTGTGTTCTGTTTTAAATGAGTATTCATTGTTAATGCAGGTTTTTTCTCAGGACAACGCATGGAGGTTCATTTAGTAGAGAATTTGAAGAACTTCCCTAGTTCTCTTACTGGCTTCTGCTACCAATTCAGTAAAATAAAGACATTGGGTAATTGGAATTTACAACAAAAATAATGCTCAAGCACCTTAATGTTTGAATATGTGATCACATTACCCAACAGGGCTGAACTGGAATCAATTTGTAGCAATCTCAGCCTTCTGAAAGAGTCTAGACACTTACTTAGTATTGATTTAAAAGCCCAAACTAGATTCCAAAATATTACATATATTTTGTTAAGATATATTACATATATCTTACCATCTTCTAATTACTAGATCTGTCTCTGAACTGCCCCAAAAAACTGATTAGTTACCCAAGCATCCAGTGGGTTATAAAACTAGATTAATCTGCTTATTAACCACCAATTAGACAAGGTTTGAAACTAAAGGATGGGAGCATTCCCAAGCAATATTGGTATTCCATTGCACACTTGACAGCCAAACATATATCTATATGATAATGAATTTCCATTTACCCAGTACAAATTTACCACTTAAACACTACCAGACAGATAGTTCCATTGGAGTACTGGTTCTCTTGCTGTCCCATCAACATCATCCTTTACATCTTGTCTTCCAGATCATAATTTCTTAGACAGGTAGAGTCATTCATTAGAGCTTTACAGCATTTCTAGCATAACAAGCAGAATTTGTCTCAAAGCAAAACTAAATTATAATGCAAACATTATAAATAAACTTACTTTTCCAGCCATTTCCACTGTAAGAAACGGGAAAAATACACACTTTCTTGGTAAGCTTCAAAAGGTCTTTTGCTTAGGTATTCATGGACAATTCTAGCAGGAAAATAAAGAGAAAAATAAAACCCATCTTATTCTGAAAAAAAAAAATGATGAAGCAGGAGATGCTATCAATCTACCAACATATATTCAAACCCACCCCAATATCAGCCTTTTGGCAGCTATTTTACGCAAGAATGACCTCACAAATATGATGTCTGAAAGTACCTAAAAGGTTTCACACATTCTTTGGAGAGCGGTAAATGAAATTTTATTCTAGGGTTGGAAATTGAAGTACTAAATGCCATATCCATACCTGAACACCAGGCACCTTATCATTCCCTTAAATGAAACACACCAAGATGGAGGTGGGGAGGAAAACAATTAATTCAAACTGTATAAAGGTATTTACCACAGAGAGGAAAGGGGATGACCTACATGAGATACTCCGTTTGAGACACGTTTCACTAGGTCTTCTCACACATCCCTTTCAATCTTTTAATCTCAGGTTGTTATAAAGCATGCTTAATTTTGTTGTCAGGGAGATGACCCAAGCAGTGACAAAACATGAAGCAATCCTTCAGACATGATCAAGCATGCCTTGAAGAACCAGAAATATGAGAAACATAAAGGCTTCAAAAGACATGTAACACTCGTAAACATGTACCATCCCTGCAAGAAAAGCCTCCCCTGCTACTACGGTGTGAAATCCCAGTCCACGACTTCAGAACAAAACCAAGTTGTATTCTTTACTGTTAACTATCACAAGAGATCCTCTAGTCAGCCATCTCAGTGGAACATAACTGTTGGCCTCAGTTCAGCCTGTTTTCAAGAACCTTAAACTGTGTAAAATTGTTTTCAGAAACTTTTCAAGTTCCAGTTTACAACTTCACATTTCAATGAGTACCTTCATCATGGAGAGAAGTCACTCAAAAGGTAAGAATATAATAAAGAAAAATACTATTTAACTTAACAGAATACCTGGTAGCAGACACCAGTGTGATTTTATGCAAAAATAGCATTAAAGAAAAAGCTCAGCAAAAGTCAAACATCTAAATCGCATCTGAAGGAAACCCATCTCTCTAATAAATCTGTTCCAAATTTCTTACCTATGCTCATTTCAGAGACCAAATACTTCTGGGTGTAACAACTTCATCTTTCATTTTTCTTAGAAACACACGAATTTCTCTTGTGATACTCAAACTTAGCACTAGGCATTTTTAACTTACCTAGTACAGTCCATAAAAAGATCCTTAGAAGGGTTCTTTTCTAGTCTTGCTTTACATTCATTTACTGTTTCCTGAGGTATTTCTGGCAAGTGTGCTGCAGACTTGACATAATAAAAAAGAAAGAAAAGCAACAATTACAGCAATTTTCTAAATCAATAGAAAAAGTTTTGTATTCAACATGAAATTAAATCTTTAACACAGGAAAAGACAAGGAATGATGTGGCTAACGAGAAAAATCAAGAAAGTCATATTTGAGCAAAGTTTTTATTTATTCCCTATTACAGAAAAATGTATTGAAAGCTATTCCAGCTATTTACTACTTCAGTATCTGGGGAAACAAACTTGGCAATAAGTCAAATTTCTTTTTCTTTCCATAAGTCTACCACCACAAAAACAAGTTATCTATTTCCCTTGGCAAGATGAAAAAAAGGAGAAAGAAACATAAACACAAGTTGGGAAACTATTTCAAACCAGACCAAACAAATGTGGGGGGGAGGGGTGATTTGCAAAAAACTGCACGTGACTTATGGTACTACCAAAGAAATTCTCGGCAGAGATGTAGCAAATTTAGATTTTATCTGCTTTTGAGGCATCTTCAAGATCTTCTTTTGTATAAGATGACCAGAGAAGCAGAAGGAGCACCTATTCATAGAAAGCAAATGTCTAATTATATACCCACAGAAAAGCTTCAGCTGGATACCAAAAAAGAGACTCTTAATAAACTCAAAAAATAAGCTATTAATGATCACCATGGAAAATAAAAAAACAGAATGCTCCAGAGCATTTCACTTTACAAAAACCTGCAGCAATTCTGCAAATATACAGCAAAGCAACCAAAGTCTGAAAAAAACTCAAGAATTTCTCATCTTCAGATCACAAAATTCTGAGTTAATTTGTTATTAATTTTTCTTTAGGTGTTAAATGGAGAATAAATGGCAGTCATAGTAGTCTTAAAAGCAGAGATCAGTCAAGTTTTCTGCTCAAGTTGATTGAGCAGAATTTTAGAGCACACCTCTCAGAAAGATAAAAATAGGACTAATGAAGTTTGAAAGTCAATTGACTAAAAAACAAGGCAAACATTTCAATCTATTTATCTGACATTTTTCAAAACGCTTGAGAAAATATTTTGTAATATAACATATTTACCCCATTAGTGAAGTACGTCTCTAAAACTTTGAGGCCACAGTCTATACGCTTTTCATCTGAAGATACCTCATATTCTGCCTAGGGGAATGGAATTGAAAATTAAATTATGTTCAGAGCTATTTGGCACTTAAATCTTTTACATGATGCTAGGTAAATTTTATCATCAATAACACAATACTCTTAATATAAAAGGAACTGAAGGCTCTCATTGTTTAAAATCTATTTAGATTTTTAGGCTATATAGTGAAACGTATGAAGAACAGTCTTAAGGAAAAAGAAAAGCACATGGAATTTAACCTTTGGAAAACATACAAGACCTAACAATTAGTCTAAATGCAATTATAGAAACTGCATCCTAGAGGTTAAATTAGATCAATTATAATGAAACAGTATTTATGTAGTATTGTAGGACACAATGATCCAGACGGAAAACAATAAGAGTACAATTATCAGCTTTTTTTTCACTGTGCTTGTTTTCCTTTGCGTATTCTTAGCTATAGCCTTGGTAAAAAACACCTTTCTACAAGGTTATGTTAACTGGAAATAAGTGAGATCTAAACCAAACCCTACTTCATTCTTTGAAAAACTGAGTAGATACAAAATTTGTCAGTTTTTGACTCAGTAATATCCGATACTGAGATGCAGAAAAACAGCCTTGTGCAATACAGTGCATTTTGCAGATAAACAACTGGCAGCTGAACAGAGGTAGCTACTTATGGGAAAAAAAAAGCAACCAACAAACCATCACACAGTTACTAAAACTGAAAAACTCCAAGGACCACTTACTACTCATAATTTTAAGGAATAATCTAGAAGCAAACATCAGAAGTTAAAACTTTCAAAGACAACACAAAATCTGGGGAAAGATGAGTTAGAACAGAGCAATCTCAAACAGCAACCTGTATTAGGTTCATAACCTGCGCCAACTCAATCAAAGCTTATTTCACATTTCAGAATGTAAATGCACATACCTAGGAACAAAGAATATATGGTAGACTTCCAGAATGGAGGACTGTATTATACAAAACAGTTGGGCATATTAGGACAACAACCATCAGGAACCTCACAGGAAGTTCCAAGTGATTGATCTAATCAGAAGTTATTTACCTTTATTAAGAAAACTAGAACACTGAAAAATGACACTTCAAGAACCAAACATACACACACACACACACAATACTGGGAATAACAGAATCCCTGATCTCCAGTTCTGCAATTAATCACAGCTAACCCACACTGACTCACTACTAAGTCATCAACTTCTTTTTCTGCTGAGACATTATGGTATCACCCACTTCAGCCCAGTACTCAAATCCACTAACAGTTGCAAGCCATTGTTTTTGCTACTTCCATTCCACTACAAAAAGTCTAATGGTAAGGAATTCCAGAACTACCAAACAACCTGAGCAGGCCAGAAAAGTTCATCAACCAGAAGTTCAGCAGTGCACTTAGCACCTTTAACACTTTCAATTATGCGAAAGAGGTCACTAATTCAATACAAATAGTCAGGCATAATGTTTTAAGAGGATACTGTAATTTAAAAGGAAGTTTGAGAGATGGCCTTTCCAATTAATCCTGTTACTCACAGAGCTTAAGAGGGAAGTTTGAGCTGTCACCCATTCCTTTTCATACTTAAGTAACCCTATCCCCAGCTAGTGAAATGAGTCACTAGACTGGATAACTGTAATTCCTCACTTTAATTTCTTTCACTTATATTCAATTATTTCACAACTCTTCTTTCTGTAAAACCAAGCTGACTCCAGATTTTAAAGTCACACCTTCTCCAGAGTTGGAGCTTACCAGTCTTAGTAATCAGTACAGGTAGACAACATAGTATTTTACTACCTTGATTTTGGACTCCTGAAATAATCACACTGCTGAAATCACGTTGCTTCATGTAAGAGTCAGAAAGTCCTATTAATTAAGATGCGAGGCAGATATTGTATTTTGGGATGCACGTGTATCCAGTGATTGCCAAGCATAGTTCTTCACTGTGATTTTTCAAATGGAAGTTAAACAATATATTTTAAAAAAAGAAAAGTAAATTGTGAAACCATCCCTTACATCAAATTATTTTAGTTATGACAGTCTTCATTAATTCACAGAAGAAGTGCTGTAATCTACATAACATTACAGGTTGTATATTTCAAAATAATTCAGTTTTTTCAGTCAGTGTAAAACAGTTATTTCTTAGAGACAATTCCACCTGAAAACTGACATCTGCAGAGCAAAGACACACCTGCCTTACAGTCATGCCTAAGGTTTTTTCTCTTTTGTGCTGCCAAAGATTCTGCTACTCCTTAGCTAAGCTTTTAAGGACTAAAAATGCGCACGGAAGTCGTAACCATTTGAGTACATCCACAGTTGTCTGTGGTCTCCCCACTGTGCTCTGGCTTACATTCACTTTAGGATATGAGCTCCACTGTTCTGGATTTCCATTCGACCCATTCTATGTCTCCAGCTGCCAAACTGATCTCTGGAATTTGGTGCAAGAACAGTTCCCAGGAGTCACAAAAATATGGTGAAACGCATCTGGGGAGGAAGCTTAATTCCATAAAGATTCATTGACAAATATAAAGCAATCGTACTGATTTGACACTCAAATTCCTTTTTAGCTGATCTAGTGACTCAGTTTATACTCCCACGAGGGGAAGATACAGTGAAGTGGGAAGCACAGCAATAATCCCGTGGACTTCCTTACACCTTGCCTCTTTCAGAGCATTGTGCATTCGGATACTGTGTTTTGGGGATGCATGTAAGCAGCAGCACTACCCCATTTCTATATCCTTTAGCCATTTGTTACCCTGAATTAAGAACAAAAATGGGTGGAATAGAAAAAAAGCTTTTCTTTTGGCAGCAATCTCAGTTTAAGCCTATATCTCATTGCTCTTGGATTAACTATAAGGGACAAAGAATAAAAAGCCCTGAGCTATTATTCTCTCCTCTTAAGGGCTGTTGTGCGCCTGCCTAATGTTCTCATTACTTTTCCCCTCCCAAAGAGGGTTTTTTCTGAGGATTTTTACAAAAATGGCTGTGGGTACACTTCCTTCCTCCCCTGCTTCTTCAGCATTAGATACCAAGATGCAAATGTATCAAGACTTTTTCCCTTGGTCTCTGAAAATCTAGTTTTTCTCCTTCCATAGATGGTTCCCTGAATTTCCATCTCCATTGTATTGTTTTTAATTAGCACATGCTGTGTAGCCTAGGGCTTCCATGCAAGTTGCAACATTTCCAAGCCTCTGTTTATAAGATTTTCAAGTCTGAGTATAGTCATAATCATCCTACAGACACTCTTTCAGGCTTAAGAAGTTAGACAGCATGTCTTCCTGAAATTCCTTCTCTCTTTCCCATCATGCCCATGTTTGTAGCTCTGACCATACCAAGATGGCAGAGATTTTATAGTAAATATTCAACATTCTCCTTAAAGTGATAGAGAGTTTTTTGACATACATCAGAAGTTACAGCTTTACAGTTGGCACAGGGTAGATCACACTATATTCTCATGGACGCGGCATTCGGGAACAGACACGTGTAGAGAAAACTAATAAATTGTTGTGAGCTAACCCTAGGAGGCAGTTAAGCCCCACACAGCCTCTCACTCACTTCCCCCCACTGATAATCAGAAAGGCAGAAGTGAGAAATCCTGTGGCTTAAATCAAAGACAATTTGATAGAGCAAAGCCACGTGTACAAGCAAAGCAAAGTAAGACATAAACTAATTTCTTCCCACTGGCAGGGAGACATTTAGCCATTTCCAGGAAAGCAGGGCTTCATCATCATGCTAACAGCTAGCTGGCATGACAAACACCAAATTTTAACTTCCCCCCTTTCTCTTTCTTTCCCCAGCTTTTATTGCTGAGCACAGCACCATATGGTATGGGATATCCCTTGGGGTCAGCTGTCCTGGCTGTGTCCACTCCCAACTTCTTGTGCACCCCAGCCCACTCACTTCTAGGGCAGCATGAGAAACACTGAAGGCTTTGATGTTGTGTAATTATTGTTCAGCAAGAACTAAAACATTATAGTTATCAACACTGTTTCGGTCAAAAATCCAAAACACAGCACAGCATGAGCTACATTGAAGACAATTAATCTATTCCAGCCACAGACAGCACAAGAATCAAATGTTTATATACAATGTATAAGCAATTGCCTATTGGTAACCATCTTCAGTTTCTCAGTGCTTACCACTGCATCCAGAAATTCGATGCATCTTTTCAAATCTGGTCTGGAATCACAGAACTGTCTGAAGAGAAGTCTTCCTATAGGCTGTTTGTCACAAAGCTGGCTATAGTCTCTTTCTGGGAAAGAAACAATAAGTAAATATCTTTATTTATTTTTATTTTTGTAATATCACCGTCCTTATTCCTATTTGAGGTCAGAACAACATCACTGAAACGTGAAGATTTTACATTAACATATTTAGCAAAGATACCATAAATATGCAATGATCCCAAAGAATAGGGAAACACTCTTCAGTCACATCTGTCTCTTACAGACTATCACATTTACTAAAAACACACTGAATTATATGTTTGAGTTTCATTTAGGTTAGGGTGCAGAAAGCAACAATACCGTGAAATAGCAATACCAAAGCAAATGAGATTTTTGGAAAGAGGGAATACAAGATAATAACAGAAAAGGTTAAAAAATTATTACAAGACATTAGGGAAAGAGTGAAATATATAACCACATCATTCAATTTATAACATGAAGCCTTTTTCTAATTCATGGTTTTGTAAATCTATCCTTTAGGAACAGTTTCCTTTAACAAACAAGGAGCTGTGATACAGCTTTTATCTTCTCGTAAATTTATTGTCTCATAAATTCTCCATCATATTAAAAGTTCAATAGCTGTTTTTGCCAATTAGCACTGGGAAGCAAGACAGAATCCTTTCCATTGACACCACCAAACTGTTACCCTTCCCTCTCAAAAACAATCAGCCAGACCATTTAATTCTACAGGACACTTACCAATTGAGGATCTAATACCTTCACAGTGACTAACAGGTGGCAACTTCAGCATCTCTTTCCATTTTTTACTACGCCCACTCCGTTTGCCTAGAAGAAAAAGATGAGTAATGTAAAAAATGATACTATGTCAGAATAAAATTAAACGTAACATTAACAGCATAAAATTAGTTCCATTTTGCACAGATGTGTCAGACTACCTTTCATGCCTAGAAAAAAATCCATCTGCAAGGATATCCAAACCAACAACAAACTTAATATGGAAGAACTTCTACATGAAACACTAAAAAATGCAGGACAAATATTTCCCATTTTGGCTGTGTATACGGAATATCTCTGCAGAGACAAGGCAGATACCTAGGTATTCTGAAAGTTACAAACAAAACTGAAACATCAAAGACAGAAAGGGACCTGGGGGTACTAATTGACAGGAAGCTCAACATGAGCCAACAGTGTGCCCAGGTGGCCAAGAAGGCCAATGGGATCTTGTCCTGTATCAAAAATAGCGTGGCCAGCAGGAGCAGGGAAGTGATCCTTCCCCTGTACTCTGCATTGGTGAGGCCACACCTTGAGTATTGTGTTCAGTTCTGGGCCCCTCAGTTCAGAAAGGACATTGAGGTGCTGGAGCGGGTCCAGAGAAGAGCAACAAGGCTGGTGAAGGGACTGGAGCATAAGTCCTATGGGGAGAGGCTGAGGGAGCTGGGGTTGTTTAGCCTGGAGAAGAGGAGGCTCAGAGGTGACCTCATCACCGTCTATAACTACCTGAAGGGAAGTTCTAGCCAGGTGGGGGTTGGTCTCTTATCTCAGGCACTCAGCAATAGGACAAGGGGGCACGGGCTTAAGCTCCGCCAGGGGAAATTTAAGTTGGATATCAGGAGAAAATTCTTTACAGAGAGAGTAATCAGGCATTGGAATGGGCTGCCCAGAGAGGTGGTGGATTCACCATCCCGGGAGATTTTTAAACGCAGATTGGACGTGGCACTGAGTGCCATGATCTAGTAAATGGACTGGATTTGGACCAAGGGTTGGACTCGATGATCTCGGAGGTCTTTTCCAACCCAATCGATTCTATGATTCTATGAAACAAAAAAATATTTTGAGAATTATCTGCCAACCATGGTAAAGAACGGAAGATGTTGAAGTTGCGTAACAAAATACCAAGAACAAAGTTCTTGGATAATCAAGTTGTACATAAATATTCTCTTTCTTTTTCTAAGGGCAGTAAGAGAAGACCCCTCTAATAAATGAGAGGGCACAGCTCAAATACACACCATTTATTCTAGACAATAGTAGAATACAGGATATCAGGAAGAATTTAGCTGCTGTGGAATTCAGATATTTTCAATGCTTCAGATTCCACAGCATTAGTATTGAATGGATTTTAAAAAACTATTACAATATTTTTCCTGTTGTTTCTCAAAAAATATAGCTGTGCTACTTCTCTGTTACATTGGACTTTTAGCACATTGGCTTCTTCAAGTCAAGGTAATCTCATTTACAGAAGATACTTATCAAAAAAGCAGAGCTAGACACAGGAACATATATATATACATTTATATATATACATATATATATATATATACATTTCAGCAGAAGAGTAATTTTTTGCTGCAAAATATTTTGAAAGAAGATTTTGCTAAGTGATATGGCCAGATGCAGTTCCACGTGACAGAACAGTAGCAAATCTGCACAGAAACTTTCTAAGAGCACCAAAGCAGTACATACTGTTAACCACAATGGGAGAGAAAGGAAGGGAGTTACCCCATGTAACCCGAATAGAAACCAAACTGCAAAGAGGACTCAACTCTTTCAGAATTAAATCATTAGGGAGAAAGGAACTAACTCTTTCAGAATAATAAAATAAGTATTTTAAAAAAGCCCCCCTTCACTCAAACATCCAGCTTCTTGAACAGTTTCACCATTTCAGTTAGAGCAGTCACAGCTTAGTGGACCTCAGCTCATACCAAATTTACATGATCCTAGCTAACAGAAACACTGACATCTCACTGTGCTGCTGCAACAAAACATTCTCAACTGTAGTATCCCTAGAAGAGTAAACAAACAGGGAATAAAACACCTGTAAACATTGCCTTGCAGACATTATTGCAGACTTACTGCAGTAAGTGTCAGATAACTAAAACTTACTCTCTAAAAAAAAAAACTTCTGCACTTCATTTCCTGATATCACTTTGCAGGTCATTCACCTTCCAAAATGCTTTAGAATACAAACATATGGAATCTACTTCCCATCCCATGCTTCATGCAGTACCAGAATGAATAATGAAGTTGTAATTACCAGCATCATTAAAACAAACTCCAACTACCTGAACAAAATACTTTTGATTTTAAGAAGTTCAATGTACGCGTGAAGAAAATCAAATCACACAAAGCAAAGAGCCTTTCCAAGAGAACTGAATACAAACAAAATCAAGGAATATTAACATAGACAGCCTGTACACAGACACTGAATAACAAGGTCTGAGTGTAGATTATTATGTGATTATGAAAAGCAATGGTCAGAAGTGTTAATTTTAGCCATGTAACCAAAAAATACACAGAAGGTCCACAGAAGTTATATTTTTTCTGTTAGAAAGTGCCCAGAAAGACTAATTTGTGCATGACACTGTACAATCAGTACTGACCAAGAATGACAAATTGACCCAAATTCATACCACAGTGCTGTTTGGAAGAAGTAAAACTGAACTGTTATATACACCAAGACACCATCTTCTGAAGCACAGTCAAAGAAAAACACCAAAACTACCCCAACCCCCCAAAAAAGAGAGGATCACTGGTGCATTATACTTCAAGTACAACACAAGAAAGTGCTGGACTTGTTTTCTTTTTGCCCCAAATATTTGGCCAGTTACTTATGATGTGACCATTATGAACTTTATTTTACAAAAAGAGACTACATGCTAGAATGCAACTGAATTCATCATCCTATAGAAGTTGATAAAGACTACATATAATTTATTAATGACACAAAAGAAATGAGTGCTTAGGAATATCAACCACATCAACATGCTCTCTTTTCTCTGAACTGAATGTTCTTGTATTTACAGCAAATGCACTGTAAAAGTCTGTAAGTCTCAGTAATGTAAAGAGCCATTTCTGGTAAAAGTTATGGCAGGAGGCCAATTTGTTTGTCATATTGCTCCCTAATTGCAAAATCCTTTTCCATTTCTGAAGCAGTTTAAAAGAAGAATCAAATCAAATTATAACAGTTGTGGTTTGAAAGTGTCTTAATATTGATTTCAGAGCTTCTATTCTGGATCTCATTCTAAAATACTTAAGATAAAATTCTTCCAGAAAGACCAACAGCTTACTTTCCAACAGAGCAGCAAAGCCATTAGGTTAATCTGCTTTATGGTTGACCTCTGTGGCTTAGATGAATTACCACTTTGCCTCTTTCAGATGTAATTGCTGGCTAAGAACAATGTCCAACTTGAAGCGACTCATCTTGTACAAAGAGAAGGGTGGATGCAGCAACACACCATTAGAGTGAGGAGAGACCACAATTACATTTGCAGGAACATGAGAACCTTACCTTCTTCTCCTCTCCAAATTCTTAGAGTTACAATTTCAACATCTGCCTCTTTACAGGTTTTCTCTTCTTAAAATGATACATACTAAATTCAGTTAGGTCATTGCACTATAATATGGTATGGGAAAGATGTTTAGATGTTTTAATTTCTCAACTTTTTTTTTAAACTTCAGAGAAATACTTGAAAAATGTATGTAAGGCAAAGTGATTGGCTTATTCATCAGTAAAACCACAACTAGTTGCAAAAAAAAAAAAGAAACTGCTGTGGTAAAACAAAGCAATCTATGTAGAGAAATAAGAATATATTTCAAGTCATCAGATGGACTTCCGACAGCCACAGTGATCTTTCTTACAGACAGGATTTGCAGACTGACTCTCATTTCACTGAGCACATTGTTCACTGAACATTACTAAGTCATTCTTCCTTGAGACAGAAAATTTGGATTCTGTCAAACAGAATGAAAATGGTGAGAAGCATAGTACTGTCTTTGGCTAATAAATGTACACAGACCATATGTGGTCACATTCAGTGGCTCTTTGGGGACCTCCCTGCCTCAGCTCTCCTGCCTGTGCAGGGCAAGCCCCGTGTGTGTGGCTGAGAAGCACAGAGCTCCACAGCACTGGGGCGCACGATTGCTACAACTTCATTCTTGCAAAACTGAATCCGCAAACCAGACTGTCAGATACCAGCTGAGAAATTCATACTAGACCACACCCAGATAAGCTCTGAAAGCATAAAGCTGCAACAAGATGAAACCCTACAGCATGCCTTCAGCTGTATAAATCAAATCAATGGCTTCAATGAAAAAACGCAAAACAATTGATACAGAAGCTCTACATCACCTACACTGAGAGGCATGAAAATAACACAGGCACATACAGTGCCTTAAAATACGTCTTTCCCACAGCAGACACAGTTTTAGACACGTTTCCTAACAAGTTTAAAACTCACATGAATTCAAATCTTCTCCTACTTACACATTTTCCTTTGAACGACTCACAATAAGGATTAAAACCTTTCACTAAAAAAAAAAATTCAAAACATTCCTGTTAAACTGTGGCCTTATGCTATACAGACATTTATAAACACTGTCCATTAAGTAATAAATTTTGATGGTAAAACCGTACTGGGAAAGATCCACCTCCAAGACACAAAATACCGGGGAACTATTACCTCAGGTCCTCAGATCAGACCATAACACTGGAGCAGCACTGAGCTCAGGCTGGAAGACAAGTTCACACACACCACCACTTGAAAGGTTGTTGTGCTTCCAGTTCTAGAGACAATTCATATGGTACTGCTTTGAGGGATCACTGCAACCTTCTCAACCTTCTCCATTTTGCAGGTCACGTGTGTTTTCCAACATCTCTGTTCCTTCAAAAACAAGCCTGGTCACAAACTTAAGAACTAGGTTAAATAGAGTGGCAACTCTTTTCTATGGAGAAAGATTTTTTTTTTCCCCCAGACATACGAGACACAATCTGGCTGGTTCTCAGTAAATTCACAAGACCACCTGGCTGAAAATCCAGGTTTCAGCACAAGGTAGGCACCGAACTCGTCAGCATTTCAAAGGCCAAGGCACTTTTGAACGCAAACAGAAGCAAAAATGCAAGCAGTACAATAAATAAACACATCAAAGACACCTACAGGTTACAGACTGTTATGGCCTTTATAAGATAATATCGCTCACACTCCTGGATTCAAGTGCACAGAGTTGGACTTCAGCAAGGTAATGCTGGAGTCCTTCCGCTTATCTGCCTCTCAGCGCAGTGACACTGGGAGCAGCTCAAGCCCAGCTCTCGACGTGATATTTGTGCAGCTTGTTTATGTGCACAATCCCTTATTGTTCCCACAGCTATAACCACTCGAACAACTGGTTCTTCACATCGGCTCTCCACACAACTCCAGGGATCATGTGCATATGGAGGAATGCTGGTGCATACACATTGCACAGCTCCTGCACTTCCAGCAATTAGGTACGGAATGGAAGTCTTGTAGCAACTTAAGTAAATGTAACTCATATGAACCAGAACTTGTTAATCTAAGCTTGCAATCAAACAATGTAACATCTGTGTATACATTTCATTTTGAAGTGTCTATAACAAATTAATGAACAGGATTTACTAGAGGGAAAAAAAACAGTAAAAAAACTCTGGTTTCACAGACAACTCCTTGACAAACAAGGCGCTTTTTTATCGTGACAGGACATGAACACTGCAACAGATACTAAAGAAATAAAATTTCTTTAAGTAGATTGTGAAACCTCTACCATAATTGCCACATTTGACATAACCAAAGCAGCAGTGTGTATCAATAACTAGACCTCTCATATTGTGTTTATTTAGTAAATGTAATTATTTAAGATTCCAACATGCCCACATGCATTCTTCTTACAGCTCATTAAATAAAGGACAAAAAGGCAGACATTGTGCATAATTCTGTACAAACACAGGAAGACATGTTTCCTGCCACAATGAGTTTACAACAATTTAAAGCACAATTCAATAAGGGAGTGCAATAGAACATAGGAGGCAAACGAGGGAAGAACTGACAACAATTAAAAGCAACTACAAAAAGCCCCGGTACTCTCCTGTTAAAACTCATATTTACTGTTGGTGAATGGACTTTCTGGGTATGAGTGTGCCTTGCTTTCCCCCTTGCCCATACCCCTTAAATAATTAAAGATTTTAGTTCAGTTCAGTAGCCAAATTGCAGCAATCTGAGCAATCTCCTTAGAATTATCTTCCTAGTTACAAAAACACACATTATAGGATACCTTCCTTCTATCATCATCAACACTATACTGAATTATTACCCTACACTGCAAGCAAAAGTAGAATGTATTTCACCTGCAGAATTATTCCAATTGCTTTAAGCCTAGACAGATAAAACCCACTCTTTGAGTGGACTGCTTACTTTCTGTGAAGAGTGCTTCATAACACAGTTATCAATGCTGAAACAAGTATCCTGCAGGATTCACTTAAGCCACACTGTGATCACACTCTCTTACTGAAGGGTTCCTGCTGAATCCATCCTTGGGCTGCACCTAGCAATTATCAAATCTGCAGGAGCTTACTGATCCATCTGACAACTAATTTTGGGAAGAAAACCCCAAACCCAAAACACCCAGCAACATAGGAAAAAAACCACCACAAAACCCCACACACCCCAGATTGGTTCATGGATCCAGCTGGAAACTACCTCACCCATTCTGCAACCACAGCCTAGAACCAACACAACCAAGAGCTGGAAGAAAATTTGCTTGAGGCATGACCTTAATTTAGCCAAAATCAATCAGGACACAGAGGATATTATATGCCTAACAGCAGACCCAATTTCCATTTACAAACTGCTCCTGCCACAGCAGTACAAATGAATTTTAAATGGATGCAAATGGACCAGGTATGTTTAAAATGTACTCTTGGCATGGATCCTCAACTGGAGTAAACTGCCGTTGACTTCAAAGGTACTACATATCTACCCTTTGGGTGTATTTTTGGAGACTATTACTTTAGGCAATGAAAAAAGAAAGACTCCTAAGCAGTTTAAAACATACAGAGATTAATTTCTTTCCTTCAAAACATCATAGACTATGTGTGGGTTGCTGAAATGAATTTGAGGCTTACATATACTCAAAGGATTTACTGAGAGTGATAGAAATAACTACAAAAACCAGAAGATACAAACATAAAGAGAAAAGTGAATATAAAATACAAATATCTTTTGGTGAACTTTGAGGGTTTTTTCAGAATAACTTTGTTTATATTTATTATTTTTCTCCATTTATGAGACAAATTCATCAGGGTCCTTCAAGAGATACTAATTTCAAAGATATTTCTGCTGGGAAAAAATGAATGTGTTAATTCCTCTGCTCTTGTACACAACTAGAAGTCATATTGCTGTACACTATTCTTTTACACATAAAAATCCCTGTATGTGAAAATCTGAGTAAGGAGAACATGGAATTGCAAACTTTCACACCAGCTACCTCAGTTCACACATCACTATCACTTAACACTTACCTGTTTCTGTATCTCGGTTCCTGCACCTCAGTGCTCATAAGATCAACTTTGAGTTTGCTTTATAATCTCTTGTTTTTCTACTGAGTCACTTGTGCTTGTTCCACCATAGGGTTCACCTTAGAGGAAGTTTTCCCTTTTTCTTTCTCACATACAGGTTTCCCTCAAAAAGTAAGGTACACACAAGAGGAAGCACCTGGATTGGCACAGGCAGCCACTTATCCCAGGAAACTGGGATGGGGAATCCCAGAACACTTTGCACTACAGTTTTCATCTGAAGGCAAATCCCTCCATGGGCAGGTTAGCTCTCAGCAGAAGCAGGTCAACTGGAAAAGTGGACAAGGAAAGAAAAACTCCCAGTATAGCTCCTGACTCCTAAATCTTTGATCCATGAAGTACCAAAGGGTACTTTGTGTCATCACAGTATTTTCTAGTAGCAGGGACATTCAAGCGTCCTGAATTATGAGCCACCATTGACATCCATAAGAGCAAGTCACATTTACCAAGTCACATTTAAAGAAGATAAGGAATCCTCCTGGCTTTCCTTCTTCACATAAAGAAGTGTTGTAGTTGCTACAGAGATATTATAAGTCTTTAATGGAAAGAGGCTTCTATTAAAATAATCTGTTTTATTAAAAGGTGTAAACATCCTCTCACGGACAAAATTTAAAGTTTTGAGGCTGAGGGAAAGCTGGGGTTGGAAATGGCATAAGCAATGGGATTAGTAAACTCCCATAAAGAGAAGTTACCATCATGTACATTGAATTAGAAATAATAATAAAAATATCAATTAAATAAATTAACAGTAAGACTGTTAGTGAGAAGGTGGAAGGTAGCGCAGAAACAGAGAGCAATACCACTTTGTTGCTGTTCTGTAGGAGAAGAAAGCAGCAAAAGATGCATTCCAAGCACGCTAATTAGTTCCTTGCTCTCTAATGACATAGATTAAATTTACTTTCTACATATCAAATCAGATTTAAACAGTAACATGAACCTGGATGTTCAAGGTGTTCTGATCCTTGCTGCACACCTACAAATGTAAACCCCAAATTATATTCACATCCCTAATACATTGACATCCAGAAGTATTAGAGTATCTAAAATAAGAGGAAAATTATGAGTACAAATCTGGGATCACGATTTTGACTGCCAGGTCTGGTTATGTGCTCAGGTATGATTTGGTGTTATTTATGGGGGATTTCTGAATTCTCATTAAGCCTCTGCCACAGCCTCTCACCAGAACTGGACAGGTACACAACAGCTTTAATTCAGTTTCTATATTTGCAAAATGAAAATGACACATCTCTGGGGTTAAAAGACGTAAGATGCATTTAAGGGTATGGTCTTTTACTGCTCTCATTTTCATCAGAAAAGAATCTCAAGTTAGAATGAGACTGACCAATGCAAGCCATAATTAAACCTCACTGGTTTCTTTCGACATGTCATTGCAAACTGTAAAATAAGAGCACAGTAGTTAACATGTTATTTCATTTACTTTTACAACTGAAATATTTATCCAGGTCAACACCCTCTCTTATCCACACTGAGAAAAATGATTAATGACATGGCTCAAGCCTATACATGAAAATAAGTAAAGCTGCTATTTTATACTAGATTAGGATTTCACTGTCTTCCATGGGAAACAGTAATCCTGCACTTTTCCATACTATCCCACCTTTCCATACATGATACAGTGAGGTAACAGGAATGTGAAAGTTTGCTCTTCTGTCCCAGTTGTGAGGCCCTTTCAGCAAAGAATATATTTCAGTAAAATATCTATCTCACATACTAACTTTGCCAATTCCATTACCTTGCAGTCTATTGGCACGTAAGAACAGAGCTGGGACAGGGACTTTACGGAATGGTCCTGACAGATGCAGTAAACCAGACACTCCCAGACCAGACAGATCATGCAACAGTCAGAAAATACTTTCATTTCAACAAGTGTTTTGAAAAATGTGACATAAGAAGTACCCCATGTACAGGAATTCAGACCTGAAAAGGTTAAAAACCTTATACCAATTGATCAATGGAGTTCTGGACTTTTAAACCCAGAAATCACATTTTTTTGTGCATGCTTACAAAAAAGCCCAGGCCAAGTGAAGGTACAAAAGAGTAACAGTTTATTACCACTACTTTTATAAGTCTCACATCAGGTAGAACTGATCTTCTTCACATCAGCTGCTGTCAGACTTTCATTTAGTTCATTAAAATATCTTGTTTGGTCAGTTCTACCACTATAATTTATTTTAAACATAGTGAAAACTTAACTAAAGAGGCAACCTGACATTAAGCAGCCACTTAAAAGCCTTTCCAGATTACCACTCCACTCTCTGTGGTGAGGGTTTGGGCACAGTAAAGTTTTGAGCCAGATTCCACTTTCCCTTCATTTCTCAGATCACTTTAATGCAAATTCCAAATTCAGGCAGCACCACCACAGACATGTTACCGTCAGTGAAACCAGCCAAAACACGTTCTCTAGTTTGAGGTGGTCTCTTTAGCTAAGGTTGGGAAAAGGCCCAAAATTGTGATCACTGCTCTGGTTTTTAAACCCCACTTCAAAGTCAAAAAGCTGATTTTCCTCTCCTGCTGCTTAAGGCATATTTAACTGGATACACATATGGCGTAAGTGCCAAACCCATTTAGAGTTGGAGGAACTTGCAAAACATACAGAGGCAGATTCTGTTGTTCTTACTCACTTTGAACAGCTCCAGCTAACCTAATGGAACTTCTCTACCCAATTAAGAAAAGCAAGATCTAATCCAAAAAGAATATGCACATTTTATAGTTGAAAAACATACTCTGCACGAAGTACAGTGGTAATCTGGGGAGGCTTTAAAGTGGCCATTTAATGGACAGTTATATACGTGAAAAAGCAGCAGGACTATCTTACTTCAGAATTTTTTTTAAACAGGAACCACGTGTTATACTAAATTAATTATCCAAAATGTTTGTTAGTTGAGGGGAGGAATCTCCAACTCAGGGTTGGGGAGTTCTGGGGAGTCAAACCGTAAGTACTAATCTAATGGAAAACAGCAAACTTTTGCATTAAGTTAATACAAAATATTCGATTGCAAAGTACCATTCACCAGCTCTGTTTTTCACAGGCAGGAATTTCAACAAGATGGAGTGCAAGGTTTTCCCAGAGAAATCTTATGTCACTTCGTCCTTTATACCCATGTGCACGTATATTTATAAACAAACCGAGAACTACAGACGAACGACCTTCTTAAAACATCCGGTAAAAACACTATTTGAATCAAGGGGGAAGGAGGAAGGGGTGTTGTTTTTTGGGTTTTTTTTTTCAGAAGCAAAGCCACACGGCTGTAACTCCAAGCTGATCCCGCGGGAGGAGCGGGGCAGGTGCCTCGGGGCACTACCCGGGACTCACCGGGACGGTTCCCGCCGCCCCCCCCGAGGGGTCCCCGCCCAGCCCGGACCCCCTGCCCGCAGCCTCTCCTCTCTCCCACCCTCTCCTCCTCCATCACTTCCTCTCCCCCTCCCCGCGGGCCCCTTTCCCCCTCACCTCAGACCCTTTTCCTCCCCCGCCGTGCGCCCCCAGCCCGCCCCGCCTCGCCCTCCCGCTTCTCCTCCCCGCGGCTCTCACCCTCCCGGGCTTTCAGCAGCACCGTGTTGGCCACGATGTTCTCGATCTCCATGGTCGGGGGCTCCTTCCCCTCAGGGCAGCCGGAGCGGGGGCCGCCCCTACAGCCTCCTTCGCCCTCTCCTCCAGCCCCGCCACCGCCGCGGCGCCAAGCCTCGGCTCATCCGGCCCCACAGGACCTCAGCGCCGCGCTCGCCTCTTCCCCATCACCCGCTGCTCGCCCCGGCACCGCGCTCTCCCTCCCCGAAGGCGGAGGCGGGGAGCGAGCAGCACCCGCCCGCCCCGGCCATGGCTCCTCCGCCCGCCCCAGGCTGCACCGCCCCGCGCTCTTGCGCCACCGCCCCCTCACAGCTGCCTGGGACTACAAATCCCAGCAGGCACAGCGCGGCGCACGCGGGGGAGACGTAGGTGCTACCGCGCGGAGCCTTTTGGGATATGTAGTGCGCTAAGCCTTCCCCAGACTCGTCCCAAAGCGGGAGGGGAGGAGAGTGTCAATCATCGCGGTAGTTTGGTGGAGATCTCGCGAGAGGTGTGGGGCTGCCGGTGCGCATGTGGTGCTCCTTGGCACTGCTGAGGGGAGAACGGGGACTGTGCCGCTTCTTCGTCTTCTCCTCCTGCCTCCCCTTCGCTCCTTCCTCCGCTCTGCGGCCCTCTGGCTCTCACGGGGAGTGGGAGAGCTGTCCCGGAGGGCAGCTGTCAGGCTGAGGGGCAGTTCGGGGAGTTTTGCCCCCTCCCGGCGCCATTTTGCTCTCCCCGTTCGCCTCCCCAGCGCTGTCCCCGCGCTCTGAGGGGCTGAGCCGCTGCCTCCCCTCAGCCACGGGCAGCCAGAGCAGAGATGGGGAAGGCGGCGAAGAGGAAGAGAAAGATGTCAGGGCCCTCCACAGCCAAGGGCCCCGTGAAGTCGGCGATGACCGTGGTCAAGAGTAACCCCTTCGAGGTGAAGGTCAACAGGCAGAAGTTTGACATCTTGGGGAGGAAAACCAAGAATGATGTGGGGCTACCTGGTGTCTCACGGTCCAAGGCCATCAAGAAGGTAAGAGGACATCCAAAACAGGGAGAAAGGATAGCGTCCCCGGATGTGGGGAGACGATAAGGCTGGAGCCTTCTCAGGTGAGATAAGGGACCACCTTCGTCGTGCACAGGAATGTCTGGTCACCTCCCACTGCTCGGCAGATGATGGGGAGCTCTGGGAATGGCTTCCACTAGTGCAACCCACAGGATTCAGGAGTACGAGTCTTGCTTACGGCTTGTGTGGGAATGATTCTCTTTTCAAGTTACCCAGATCCAGAATACAGTGGCACGTGTTGTCGACGAGCAAATATGGGACCAGAGTGCTGTCAGTGTTCATTGCGTTGGTGGGTTTTGATGATCATAGGATGTTAAAACTTCTTGGTAATGATGCTGTGTTGGTGTAATGGTGAAAGCTTGAGAGGGCTCTAAGGTCTGAATGCAGGGAGAAATGTGTGGATACAAAGAAACTAGCATTGACCTGGAAACAAATGCGGATAACCTTTTGTGAACTGATTAAATAGTCGTGTTGTAGAAGCATGCAGTGATCTGTCCTCTGCTCTCATAGGAATGATCGTACAACTTAACAAGAGTAAATCTTTTATTCCACTTTTGTACCGTTCTAAAATTGTCTCTTTGTCTTTCTCTGCTACCATCACCAACTACCTGTCTAAAATCTGTAATGTGTAAGGGAGAGCATGTCCTACTATGCGGCTGGGATTCCAACAGCCTACCTTATCCTTGGGTGAAACACTGGATTTTTCAATGATCTGTCCCTTCAAACAAACCAGCAAAGAAAACCTCTGTAGATTCAATTAAGGCTGAAAAATGTATAATTTGAAAATGTGCCCCTGAGATTCTCTCTGACATGTTACATACATTCTGTTTTCAAACAGATTTAAAGCACTTACTGAAAGGACAAGTGCAGCAAAAGCAAATGGATAGTTTGTCATTTTGCATGTGAGAGGTGATGTATTCAGTGATTTTTTTTAATCAGTAAGAGAGGTAATCAGATAATTGATAAACAAAAGTGCTTTTCAATATCCAAGTACGTATTAAAGTACATACACAGTGTTTAAGCTGCATGATAATTATATTTTGTGCAGGAAGTAAATACAAGGTAGAACTGGCACATTAGGAGATGAAACCTGAGCTTTGGTGTCATCTGAAAGTTGTGAATGCTCAGTGAGGCTGCGGAGGCCTCATGTAGGAAACAGATCCTTTTCCTTCAGTGCAGCACTTTGCCAGGTCCTGGCAATACGAATGGCAAGAGTAACTTTACCTAAGATTCGTTTAATGTGTTTTCAATAAAAATGGATATTTTTTCAACCTAAACACAGCCAAGATTTTCTTTTTTAGAAACTATAGTATTTTCAGCATGAAATCATAAATTAGCTTTCAGTCTTCCTTGCTATTTGTCAAGATTTTAGAAAACTTCATGAATGTTTTAGATCACTTTTTAAGAGTTGGAGGTTTTCTTTCATGGTAAAGTGAATCAGATGCTTGTCATGAATTAGATCACTGGCATTGAAAAATAAACCTGTCTCCTTACTTGTACCATAAGTAGAGTGCATTGTAACCAGGCATGGACCCACTTGGGGTTGTTATGTCTTAAATGAAAAGACCAAAAAAAGTTCAGCTGACTTCTTCTGGCTTTTTTGGTTTCTTTAATATAATATTCTTTGTTTCCTAAGCTTCAGACGAATCAGAATTCTTTAGCAGAAAGGCACAGTTTTTATGTGATCAAATAAAGGTGAGATACAGTGTAACATATTTTACCTTCACATGGGCAGCTTATAAGAGAACTTAGTGACACTGAATATACTGCATCAGCTTCCCATCTTTTTTTCTCTTTAATTTTTCCTTCTCTTTCATTGCATTCTGATAAATTATTACTATATGATGGCAACATAAAGCTTGTTATATTGACAGGATACCATGGAACCTTTTTTACCTTGACTTAGAAAGTAGTTACTCTCTTTGTGGTTTTTTTTTAATTTTATCTCCTTTTGTCTTTTTCCCTCTAGCGCACCCACACATTGCTGAAAGAATATAAAGAAAGGGAAAAGTCAAATGTGTTTAAAGATAAACGTTTTGGTGAATATAACACCAATATAACTCCAGAGGAAAAGATGATCAGACGCTTCGCTTTGGAAAGACAGGTAAACTGTAGGAGTTTAAAGAAAAGGAAGCAAAACAAAACCAAACACAAAACCACAAGGAATGCTTGACTTTTGAGAGCACCCTCTTAGAGGATTTTGCAGCACAGTGCTTTATTTTTGATTTTATATGTTTGGAACTTATGGAAAACGAATTTTTTGTGGGAAATTTTTTCATTAAATCTTTCTGGTTTTGTAAGACAACTTTTTGCAGGATAAATTTCTTTGAGCACTGACATTGAAGGAAGCCAGTTATAAGCAGATTCACTGATTATTCATTGATTATTTGGTTTTCTTGGACTGCTTTCACTACTGTGATGTGTGAATTGAATTAGGAAAAGGCAGCAACTGTCGAGTGTACTTTGAGATTCCAGTACAGCTGGAGAACAGCAGCCATTTCATTTGCTGAGTAGAAGAGCTCTGTAACTTGCTGTCATTCTGTAAAGTGAATTGTATGCACAGTGCTCTCCTTTCTGCCTTATCATACTCAGCCTCCAGAATTGAGTAGTGTAACATCGTACTCTGCTGGTAATTTGTATAGCTTTAAGGCTGTTTCATTAGACCTGAAATGTAGTAATTAGAAACTGATGTTACAGATATAGATAGAAGTTAAGCTTCTTTATGTTTCCTGAGTTAGTCCATTTCTACATTAGTATAAGAGAGACATGATACTCCCTCACTTAAGGTTTAATATATTTGTATGAAAGTATTGGTCTGGTAATGCTCTTATTCCAGTCTTGAGTTCCAGCAAAACACTGGAATAAGAATCTCCTCAAGTAGTACTAAAAATACAGGCTGTGTTAATTTGTTGTCTGGGAGCTAAAGATCTTTTGATATTTAATGGGTGTTTTACTGTTCTTAGCAAAATTATGGAAAGAAGAATATCTATAATCTTAATGAAGATGAAGAATTGACTCACTATGGCCAATCTTTGGCAGAAATTGAGAAACTAAATGACATTGTCGATAGTGACAGTGACGCAGAAGAAAGGGGAACACTGTCAGGTAAGATGTGCCAGCTGGTGTCCCACTGCTGGTTTTATTGTTGGTAAACGTACATCATTTGTTCAGTCCTGTCTCTCAGTGAGGAAGAATATTATGTACTTGGTGGGAATGTTTAAGCCAGATTTAATTACTTCTTAACCATGCACAGACCAGCTCTCTGGATTTTAGCAGGTGTTAAGTTGGACATACCTACCTGGCAAGCTTCTTTACTCTGTGAGCTTCTCAGCATGAATAGGTACCTGTGTTTTGAGCTCTTGGGCCAGAGTCTGAAGTGTGAGTTTTCTGGCTGCTTTCTTGCACCTCTGAACCTAACTGCCAGATAAATATTGGAAAAAAACATGTCCCTACTTCATACAAAATGTTTTAGTATAAATTATGTGTCTAATATAATCTCTTTTGGTACAGCCATTCCGTAGGGATGGGAATAATGCTTGATTGGTTCAATAGTTCTAATTGCTCCCATTCTCCAAGAATAGGGAGATACTGCCCCAGCAGCAGCTCTCCTGCAGTCATGTATGGATTTGACAAGGATTCACATTCTACTTTTTTTTCCCAGCTGAATTAACTGCTGCTCACTTTGGAGGGGGTGGAGGCCTCCTTCGTAAAAAAGTATCAAGTGGGCAGGAAGATGAAGAGGAGGAAAAACCTAAATCTAGGAAAGAACTCATAGAAGAGATGATAGCCAAATCTAAACAAGAAAAGGTGAGTTTTTAGCCCCAAAGTACAAATGAACATGATTAAGAAGCTGTCATGATTCCTGTGTTTGCAGAATAGAATAGTAGTGACATAGAAAACAAAGGAGGAAGCTGTCTAGGAGAAGAGTCTGAGCTCCTTAAATAAAGTCTGTCTGACTCTGTAGGCATTTCAGGAGTAATAACTTGAGTATCTACCATTCTTTTGTATCCCCAAATCTCCCATGCTGTTGACACCTAATTTGGTTTCTGTATGCAACTCTTGTACCATTCAACATAGCTCTATATTGCTGCTTCTACAAAGAATGTTTGCACCTTATAAATGTTAAATGTCTGAAATTATTCATTTGCTAAAGACAGCATTTTGGTTTTGTGCTGTAAATGCTGTGTCATGTCCATCTGAACATAACTGCTGCATTTGGTTTTGTTTTGTTTTTCTAGCAAGAGAGGCAAACTCGGAGAGAAAGTACATTAGAACTTACAGAAAAACTTGACAATGACTGGAAGGAAATCCAAACCCTTATGGCCCGCAAACCCCCAAAGTCAGAGAGAAAGGACAAAGAAGTAGAAAAACCCAAGGTAAGGTTTAGTTATCAAGTCTGAAAGAGGCTGCAGGCTGAACAACACTACTGACTTCAGCTTATTTGTATGATAACTACGTTTTCTTGAGGAATTAAAATTGTTGAGAATGATGACTTGGTTTGAATGCCTTCAGGGTGTTCTTTGGATAAAACAACTCGTACTTGACAACAGACATTTCCTTGTAAATTGGGTTCTATCTACAAAAAGGGAGTGGGAATATTTTACTTTTGAATAGGTATCTTTTTCTATCATTTTTATTTTATACTAAGGGAAATAACTTTTTAAATCTAAGAATAGGTATTGTGTTGAGTTTTTTTCTTGTAGAAATTCTGTAATATCTCGCAGAACATTGTGAATTCTTATTTATTGCTTTGCAGTAGAATTCAGTATCTTACATTAAAATTGATCTCAAAGTACAATAGAAGATACTGGATCAAAAGTTCATATTTTGGTATGTTGGGTTTTGTGTTTAAGATACTTCACAGCATGCTGAGACTCGCTGAATATCAGCATCCCTTTTTAAGTTCTTTACGCTAAATTTCTATGTAACCGAAATAGCAAAGGCTTAGCTCATGTCTGACAGTATAAAGTGAAATGCAAATTACTCTTTTATTAATTTATTCTGTCTGTGTTTTGGTAATAAACAATATTTTAAAGTTTTTTCAAGTAATAAGTAAACCAGTTTTAATTTAAGATACTATATTTTAGTTTCTCAGTGGTGACTCCAGTAGGGGAGGGGGAAATTCCAGGAGAATTTCTGTTCAAGTGTTCATTCCATTCCATGTCTTAATACTGAGTTGAATGTTCTTGCAGCTTGCTTTGGAAGCAGTCTTTTCCTTTTATCTTGACAGTCTTATTTCTTAGCTGTTAGTCTGGCAGGGGGGTGGCTGCAAAGCAGAATAATGAAACTTGAGATAATAAACAATCACATAAATATTTCTTTAGCCTGATGAATACGATATGATTGTTCGAGAACTTGGATTTGAGATGAAAGCAAAGCCTTCAGAAAGGATGAAGACAGAAGAAGAATTGGCAAAAGAGGAGCAGGCACGGCTCCAGAAGCTCGAGGTAAACCATTTATGGCTGAGATTGTTTTGGGGCCTGCCTTTTGGGAGTGACTGCTTATATTGCTTGACCTTAGGTTGATAGTGGCTGTACTAAACTGCAATTCGTCCAGGGGGGTGAATTCAGGAAATTGTCTGTTTGTGTTTGTAATCTGATATTACAACAAAAAGCCCCATAGGCTTAGTATGTGACTATGGAGGTTTATGAAATGAGTCAGTTTTTCTTCAATAAAAATGTAATGTTACTTTGATTTGCCTTTAAATGTTTTAAGTTATTCAGAGTTGAGAGCTGCTTCTAAGTCAGTGGAGTATTGTGTTGCACAGCAGTTGAATTAATACACTGGCAAGTCTTTTATTGTTGTCTTCTGGTGTTACTACTGTCTTTCAGCAGTACCATCCAAATAGCCTTGCTTTGCAGAGGAATAGGATTCTTTTGGGAAATGTTGCATGCTACTTCTATTGCATGGAGCTGTAAGTCTTATGGAAAGATTAAATAATTTGCTAAATGGTTCTTTTAATTTTTGATTTGGTGTACTAGGGACACATGTAGGACCACAGGGAATTCAGTACCTTCAGGTTACCTCAGAGCAGCCCAGTATCTAATAGCAGAACAGAGAGAATGATTTTTTTTTTCTTTTCTGTTCTCAGTATCTTGTTTGATCCTCAGTCTGTATCTCAAAAATCTTAGGATATGGTTGTGTTTACTACAAACTTGTTACACATACAGGAATCAGACAAACACTGCAGAATCACAAAATGCTTTAGAAGCTTATATTTTCCAGTAGTGATGTCCCATAAGCAAAGCAGATACATTTTAAATTGGGGGAACACAATGCATCAGGTAAACTCAGTTTTAAAGTCTTCCAAATAAGCTAATCCAATTGACTGTGTGCTCCTATCAGATTGCACTCCCCACAAAATAATAAGTTATCATCAACTTTTTCCCGTAATTTCTCAAGTTGCTGGTTTGGTTTTTTTTCAGCAACTTTTTGAATAATCCCAGTTAACTGTTTTCTTTCTTTGATTTTCTTAGCTGTAGTAATTGAGGGATCTTCCATTTTGGTGTAGTTACTGGATTGATGTAGAAGGCTCACATCTTTGTGCAATATTTCTTGTTAAACACAGGCAGATCGACTGCGTCGGATGCGTGGAACAGATGAACAGGCAGATAAGAAGAAACCCAGCCACGTGTCAGCTGATGATCTGGCCGATGGCTTTATCCTGGATAAAGATGACAGACGGTTACTGTCTTACAAGGTAAAGTTTAACGTTTCTGAATTTTCAGAGTTCCATAAAGAAAATAGGAAAAGCAGTTTAGAAGTGAACTCTGTGGAGACATTTAGTCCAACCTCCTGCTCAGAGCAGGGTCCACAGTGAAATCACCAGTTTACTCAGAATCCAATATGTTCCTGGAAAATCTCCAAGAATGGAGGCTGCACAGGAGATGTGCACTGACTGTCCTTACTGTGAAAAGATTTCTCTTTATATCCAGGCAGAATAGGGCAGGTGCCCAGTGCCCTGGTGATCTTGATGGCTTTCTGCTGAACTTGCTGCCATTTGTGGATATCTTTATTGTGTTTCAAGGCCCAAAACTGGAGACTGTTCTCTGTAGCCTTACAAGTGTCTAGTAGAGGGAAATAGTTGTTTCCCTCAGTCTACTGACTATATTCCTGCTATTGCAGTAGCCTTCTCCACTGCTGGCCTACTGGGTTGAGAGGAGGCTTTAACCCTTCTGTTCATTTTTTGAACTTCCACTGTATTTGGTAACACCTTCCACCATATTTCAGCCTGAGGATGAGTGGGTTTCTGAAAGAACCCTTCTCCTGTGAAATAGTTTTGATTAAGGTGGCAGAGCAACATAACCTTAGAGCTGATGTGCGAGTCACCCTGACTGTGGTGCACATGTGTCTGTGTATGCTGATCCTCTTACACACAAGTAGCAAGGGAACTGCTGTTGTCTTTAAAGGGGAGCATACAAATTATGAATATGAGTTTAAACTGATGATTAATAAAATCAGGATGGGAACAAATATTTATCTGATATGGTATTTTAACACATAGAAGGAATATATTTTTTAATCAAGAATGTTTCTGTAAGGGATGTTGAATTTTTTTTCATATCATCTGTTAGTAGTTTTTTCTTTTGTGTTGATTCTTTTAGTTTTCATATACTACTTCCTAGTCTTCCAGTTTCTTATAGCCCCTTGGACATACCTACTGTTCTTATATCTGTATGTAGATATGTTTTCTCCTTTAAATCCCTTCTTGGCTGGCACTGCTGCTATTCACTGCTTGGTCTGTTCACGTGTATTTGAGATAGCTTTGCATAATGCTTCTGATGAGGTGCTGTCACTTTATCAGTGTTTTAACTGGCTTGTTTGCTCTACTGGCAGGATGGAAAAATTAATATTGAAAATGAGGAGGAAGAAAAAGAGGAGGAGGAAGAAGATGAGGAAGGTGGGGAAGAAGAAAATGAGAATGAAGAAGAAAGTGAAGATGAATCTGCTAGTGAAGATGAGGATGATGCTGCAGATAGCCACTCTGATCTTGACTCTGACCTTGAGAGTGAAGAAGAAGATGCAGGGAATAAAGAAGAGAAGAAACACAAGACAAATGAAAATGAATCACAGACTGTGGAGGAACTAGATCCAAAAAGGGAAGCTGCAAAATCAGAGCTGCCCTATACTTTTGCTGGTAAGCAAAGGACTGATCCAGAGATACCTGTTGTCTTCAAGGAGCTTATAACAAGAAGTCTCTTTCTCTGCCCTGTAGGATCTACATTCATACATGAAGTTTTGCTTTATGGTTGTCCTCTACTATTCCAAGAGTAGCCAGTAACTGCTGTTCTAAGTGATCAGCCCTAGTCAGTCTTTGAGCAGTAGGAACTGGATCTGTTCCATCCCAGAGCTGTTTCTGCTCCTCTGAGCAGCCTTAGAATTGAAAGATAAACACAGGAGAGAAAAATAAAAATAGCCAGGCTCCTTTCTGAAGGCAACCAGGACATCCAATCCAAAGTGCTACTGTTCTGCCCAAGAGAAGCCAGAGAGTATTCTATGATTTGGACTTAAATGAGAAAAACTTACTTTCCCAGGTGTTTGGACTGACTTTTTTGTCAGAAGATGCTTGAAGGGGCAGGTTTAATCCCTGTGGTGTAACATCACAGTATTGTTAGAGACACTCAAAGTTTGACTAGTTTTGGGTCTGTGCCTAGCAGGAAGGAGGAGGCACGTTTCAAGTAGTACACAAAACATTCATTAATATTAAATACATAATGGATCTAACTATTGTCCTAGTGTAGATTCTCTAATCTGTTGCAAGATTAAACAACCTTTCAAACAACTTCCTTAAATGCTTGTGTTTTTCCATCCAAAGGAGATGACTTATTACACAAAGCCTTTTAAATTGCATTCAGGTTTTGCTTTAACCAGAAAACAGTCACATTAAAATAACTCAAAAGTTATTATAATAAAAGTTATTAACTCAACCAGTTAGGTTGTTGACTTTTGCAAGAAACTAAATATATGCCAGGGTTTTATTTTCTGACTTCTGTTCATAGATATAATACTACATATATGCTGAGAGATTATTACTGTTTAAATTTAAAACCTTTATAGGATGTTTTTTTTCTGAACAATAATATTTTCAAATTGGAAATTTTGTTACACATTCACTTGAATTAAAGCTATAAAGTTTGAGATTTTTTTCAGGTCATTTTTTGTTTTTATTTTTTAGTTCCTGAGTCCTACGAGGCATTTAAGTCTTTATTGGCTGGAAGAACAATAGAACAACAGCTTATTATACTGGAGAGAATTCAGAAATGCAATCATCCAAGCCTTGCAGTGGGAAACAAAGCCAAGTTGGAAGTATGGGGGTTTTGTTTTGTTTTATTTAAAATTAACTTTGAATTGCAGAGTGAATTTTAATAAGTGTTCAGGAAGCAATATAGAACATAGATGTTTCTATGTTGTGAATAGGAGTAGAATCAACAAACTGTTCTTCATTTTCTAAGTCTGTATTACTGTTCTTTTGTGCTGTGTAAGAATATGTACAATGAAAAAAAAACCCTAATAATTTTAACATTATGCTTCTTGCAGAAATTGTTCGGCTTCCTTTTGGAATATATTGGAGAGCTGGCAACTCTGGATTTACCAGAGCTCAGGACAATTGACAAACTGATCCTGTAAGTATTAAATCCTATGGATTTTTACCCTTTTATGATTTAGAGAGAAAAGCTACGTAGAGTAAAGCATAGATGTTGTTTCTTTCAAATACTCTGTAAGGCTTGTTGGCAGCTGGTAACTCTCCACCTTTATAATGTTAACTTTTTTTCATATGTTTTTTCATTAGTTGTACCCAGATATTTTTGAAACCTCAGAATGTATTTTTTGATCTGCAAAATGCTTTTCATGGGTAGTGGATAAATAATACCATATATGCATGAAACTTCTGTATATTAAGTTATTTAGACTACTGGTAAAGGGTTTTAAGATTTGCAATGACAATGTGCAGTTTCCCTTGCAATCTCGGATTTTTTTCCATGGATTTTCATTCTGTGAATTCACTCAGGGAACTAGATGAAAATGGAATTAAGGAGTGTTACAGTAAACTCATAGGAAAGTTCCAACTAAACACTTAGCAGGAAGTTGTTGATTTGGCACTGTTATCTTCAAATACCTGACAGGGAGTTAGTCTGTGACAAGAGAGCCAAGTTTGTCTCAGAGGTATAGGCAAAGGATAAGAGTCAATGGACATGGGCTACCACAAGGGAAATTGCAATTAGATTTAAGGAAAAAAAAATGTTCACAGCAAAGGTACTGAATGTTAAAATGAGTTTCCCAGAGAAGCTGTGAAGATACACAAAACTCAACAAAGCTGTGAGCAACCTGACCCATCTTTGAAGTTGGCCGTGATTCGAGCAGGGGTTGCATCTGATGATCTCCAGAGGTCCCTTCCAAGCATAATTAACTTGTGATTCCTGTCTTGATTTTTGCAGGATAGACAGCTTTCTTTCAAGGAGTTATTTTATGTAGTTCTCAGCATTTTTATTCCATGCTAAAGTCAGTGAGTTTTTAAAAGTCAGTTATGTGCAGTGTTAGCGTTCATTGCTCAGCAAGAGCACTGACCCAGTGATACTGTCCCACGTGCTGGGGCTTTGTACAAAAGGGTAAATACATTTTGGTTGTGTTCTAGAACTGGGATTTATTAATGTCACTACAGACATATTTAACTGAAAATACTGAAAGAACTCTGACAAAACAGATGCAGATTCCAGACTGCATATCCCTGTAGGCACTAGCCATAGGCCAGGAGCTGACCCAAAGTGTACTTTGGGGTTTTCTGTCTTGTTTTCAGTAATAATTTTGCTAAGCAAATTGCTGCCTTACATGTTGCTTAATATTGCCTAAGAGTGTTTTGAATAGTGGGCTGTTTAATAGTATAAGCCAACATACCTCAGTGCAGTAAAATCTAAAGGTAGGAGATTCAGAAGGATGTGTTATAACCATAGCAAAGATTTGGAAGTATATTTTAAAGTTTTTAATTATTTTTTATTTAAGATTTAGAACAACTCAAACCAACAACCCAAAGATTATCTCACAAAGCCCAATGAAAAATATATATCTCTTTAACTAAGGTGTTACAATAATAATTATCTGCATATCAGGTGGCTGTTTCTAAAAAAGAATGATTCGTCTCGGGGAATTTGTTATTGCTATAATAAAGTGCTTAAAAATCAGGTTTTTATTAACATCGTATTAATATCAATGGTGTAACTTGATTATGACTTAAATTTCTTGTTAATAGGCCATTGTACAATCTTTGCCAGATGTTTCCTGAGGCAGCCAGTGACAGTGTTAAGTTTATCCTTCGAGACGCTGCTCATGATATGGAAGAAGTGATTGAAGTCAAAGGCCGTGCAACACTCCCAGGTTTAGACATGGTAACAAACGCATATTGTCGGGATAATCTCTTTTCTTTAGCACAGAAGTTCCAATAAATGCAGGATGATATTAAATTTTATTTTGAATTTCAAAATATGTAGTGAATTATTAGCATCTGCGACTTCTTAGGTTTCTCAATATTTTAAATTGCTTTTCTGGAGATAAGGTGTAACAAAAATCCCCACAACCAGAAGAAATACTCACCCCTGAGAAACAAACAACCCACACACATTCTTCAGAACAGAAGTGTGAATCTGTGATATTAATAAGGGGAAAATATCTTAAAGTTACCATTCCAGTTTCATAGCAGAACATTCTTTGTTTTCCTGATGAAACTTAAATGGGTAGTTAGGAAGAAGTGATTTTATCAGTTATGTCCTGATTTCTCTAGTTGTTTTAAGTGCAGATGTTTAAAAAAAATGCTCCACAGAAGTGCAGTATCTCCTAGGTTAAAAAAAACAAAACAAAAACAAAAAACCCAAACAAACCAACCAAACAAAAAACCCCACCAAGAAACTATTATTATGGGTATAAAAACACAACATTTCTTAGTACTTTACATATGATAATGTCCAAATTAGTGACTTGGAAAGAATTGGTCTTTCCTTCTTATATTAATAATACCCCAATTTCATTGGCCATGCTAAATATGAACAGATCCCTTTTGCAATGTCTAGGTAAATGGCTGTTAGGGAATTCAAGAATGGAGCATATGGAAACTGAGTGGTTTTTAGTTGTAGCAAAAACTTCAAAGACAAACTGTAAGTCTAATTCGAAGGGAGCTACTTTTCTGTCTCTCAGCTTGATGAATTGCTGCTGCTTAATGGAATAATTAGACTCTTGAAAGGAACTAAACTGAAGGATTTGCTTAGAAGGCTTCGTTCTTACAGCTTGGAAGATGTTTATATTGAGCTCTTTTGAAGAGTCTTTATTCAGGATGTTTTGGATTTTGCAGGAAATGTATTGTAGAGAGCTTTTAACTTCTATTTTTAATTTGTCACTGTCACCCTTATGACACCAGTCACACTTCTGGCTTTCATTCCCTTCACTGGACCTTTCCAGGTTGCAAGCCATTGTTATCTTTTAGGGTGAAATTATATCACTTCCTGTTCTGAAAGCACTTGTTTGAATGAATGTTCCACAGAGCTGTCATCTTAGTTGACCTTTCGTGTGCCTACTGCGAAGCTGAAATTTGGAATGTGACATATAGTAAACAAAACAGTTCAGGAGAGTATTTGTTTACAGCAGAAGCTTCATAGAGAGAAACAGAGCTAAAACAATAAAACTTTACTTGCTTCTAGGTTACTATGTAAATATCCACTTAGATAATTATCAGAATTACCTCCAAACTGATGTTTAACTTCCTGATGGTCTTGACAGGTCACTTGTAGCTCTTTATTTAGCAAGTCTCCTTCAGCAGAAGTGTACCTAATCACTGTTCAGTTCTTTTGGCTGCAGCTGTTATTTGTTGGTGTGTGGCAGTGCCTGAGGATCCTGGTCACTTCACTGTCTGTGGCGAGGACATGTTGAAAGGTGTCACAGGTCCTGTGTGGCTGCTTGCTCCTGTTTTTGTGGTGTGAGAGTATGTGATTGTGGTGGGCTGGAGGGAGTCAGATGTTCTTGTGGTGTAAATGGGGTTGGGAGGCATAGTTCCTCCTCAGTTGTTCTTTCAGCTGCCTCTCAATGAATGCAATGTTGGACCTATAATAGATATCTCATAACAGATAACCCCTTTTGTTTCAATAAATAGGTCACATATCATATCAGATTTCTCAAAATTATGTATATTGTAGTATTTATGACTACTACCTGGCAGTTACTCATTCAAAGTTACATATGTGTAAAGGCAAGATCCTGGGATTAATGTCTTAACTGTATTTTGCCTTATTTATGTGCCATCAGCTTATTTATTTGAAAATTACATCTCTGCTGTTTCCAACTTCCGACTTCTGGCATCCAGTTGTAACACCTGCTTTTATCTACATGAGTCAGCTCCTTACTAAGGTATGTCTGTGATGCTGTATCTCAGTCTATAACTTCATTTTCTTGTTTCTTCCCAGGACTCCAACTATATATATTAGCATAATGTATATAGTGGAAATGTACTGAAAAGGCAGCTTTGTGTTTGGTATAGTCACAGGTAGTAATTGGAAGAAAAAAGGAAGGGGAAAATACCCTTGCAAAGTACAGTCCATCTCACAAAACCATGCCTACTCATTTTTTCAAGCTGTCACACAAGTATCCCTCCTGTGGTGAATTACATAGGACTAATAGAACAGACTGAATGAAATCTGAAGTCATTAGTGGTTTCTCTTTCATATGTTGCATTTGTTCATACTTAAGAAAAATTATTTACTTTTAAATTGGCAATATTGATTTTCCTCGAAAGTGTACCTAATGCAGTGCATTGAGCTAAAATATGTCCTTATTTTTCTCTCCTAATATCCTGTTTATATGTTTCTTGAGCTAATTGTTCGATTGCTGCCAAGTTGCTCTGAGCCTTCTGTTTCCTTGGTTCATTTCTAAAGAAACTTATTGTTTGTGGTTCTAGCACCTTCTAGTGGCTAAACCAGTGCTGACAAACATCTTAGTTCTGCATATACTCTTGAGTGAGGGCAAGGGAAAGCCAGTATGATTTTCATCTAAGATCAGAGAGAGTAATTTTACAGATTTCAAATGTTTACAACATAGTTAATACTTCATTTTTTTGGGAGATCCTGTAGTTGTGATATATAGACTTTAATTAGGAATATTTTCTGCTTTTATTTCTTTTAGTGTCGCATTACAACATTGCAAGATGTTATTAAAGGGTTATTTATATGCTGTTTGTTCCTGGAATATGTATCTCTCTCCAGAAGATTTGTACCAGAACTCATCAATTTCCTTCTTGGAGTACTTCACATATCTCTACCCAAAAAACAGGCCCAGGGTGAGTTTGTTTAGAGTAAATGAGTATTTATTTTAGAGTAAACTTTAGGATTAGGGTTTATCTTTTAAATTCCAATACAAATATTTCACACTGATTTCATTGTTTTTGAACAAAAGGCCAAAATCATCTGCTAGTTTAGCCAAACACAACCTTGATTCTTGGGCATCTTGTGAACTAGATCCTCTAGTGTTGTTGGCAGGAAGGAAAGAACTGAAGTTATTAAAGGAAATGAAGTCATGTTGGCCACAGTGCAGTATTTTTGCAATACTGTCATTCTAAACATTGTGTGATTGGACTGTACTTGGAAATTTACGGTTCCTAATGGATTCCTGATGAGTACCCTGCAACTTCACAGTGAGGCAGCAACTAGTGCTGCAGACATCCTCCCTCTTCAACCAACAGCCATGTCACCAAGATAAGTGAGAGAAGTATATCACAAAGTTATTTATTTGACATGATTGTGTTGTAGTGTAAGAGGGCAGCTATCCCCACAAGCAGGATTAGTAACAGAAGTGTGTAAACTTAGCAACTTTCACAGACAGCAGAGAGAATAAAATGATCTTTTCAATGTGATCCATATGGTAGCAAATTTTTTATATTTGCCAGTCTTTCTCTTTGACTTTTTATTTTGGATTAGTTTCTGTCTTTAAAGTTATTCTGGTTCTGGGGCTTCTTTGTTGACAAGTTCAATGACAGTAATTCAGTTATGAGGAACTTTGTCAGAGCATAGTAGCTAATTCCTGTGTCAGTATCTCTGGCACTGTGAGTGTCACAGCACATGGGAAGAGAAGCATGATATTACCAACTGAAAAAATTCAATTATTTGGCAAACTCACATGATATCTGGGATTTAATGGACTACACACTATCTATTAATATGCTCATCACTCTTGATAATAAAGAGTCTGTTCTCTAGGTAGTTTTAACAGTGTGGTGAGGAAGGTTCAGCTTCTGTCAGTATTCCAGTACATCTTCAGTAGTAGTGGTAGTCTTTGCAGCTCCCTTCTTTTCCTTTCAGGATTTTTATGCCTTTCCGTGCTGGCTTTTTTTTTTTTTTTTTGCTTTTTAATTCTTGAGCTACTCATGATCCTGTTTCTCAACAAGCTTAGCACTGCAGTTTCACCTTTATTTTCTTGTATGGCTGTACCCTACAGACTTTTCCCCAGCTGCTTCTCCCAACCTAGCAGTTTCTTCTGAAGTGTGAGCCAAGGTTACACAGCTGGGCTACATCAGAGCTAAGCCCTGGATTCTCAGAACACCAACAGCTGAACTCTTAGAAGGAGGTGGGAAGAGGTTATGGAGTGGGTGGGTTATGTAGTCCTTTAAGTATTTTCTCCTTTGTGTACTCTTTTAGGAATACTTGATCTACAAAGGTTTTTGGTACAGTTTAAATAGAGGATTCTGCAAAATCAGATAAGAAACTTGAAAAATATATAGTGGTAATTGATGATCAATTATTACTTTTAAAAAATACTTCTTTATATCTCTGTAATTTATTTTGCATTTCTGCTAGCAGTGAGGAAAAGCTCAGTACAAGAAACATTAGAGGCACAGTGTTGTCTTTGAGAATTTTCCAGTCAATGTTGATGTTTTGAAGTTCCTAAAGTATCCAATCACGTTTTTAAATATTCATGGTGGAAGTATTGCTGATAGTTATGATGGTTCAGCTATCACCACAGAGTGTTTTAGAATGAGCTGACATGTACTTCTCTGGAATGTTGATACACTGTCACACCAAAAAAAATTCTTGGGGTTCAATTTTAACAGTAAGTAGAGTCAGCAGATTAGAACTCCTGCTGTTTTAATTTTACAAGCTTGATCCATGAATTTGTCACATGAAAAAACATATGTAATACAGTTTCATAAAAGGTTGATTGTGTGATTCAGACTAAAAAAACCTCAATTATTACCTGAAAGAAGAAAAGCTGGAGGTGGAGGGAACGGGAAGGAGTTGTCATTGTTGATAGCCTTAGCTAATGAATTGCTAATGAGATCTGCCATCCTCTCATGAGTAAAGCAGATAATAAAACTTACGTATCTTGGTTCCTGATCTCGCGTAAGTCTGTATGGGTCGTAATCTCTCACAACTTCGGGTCTCAAACCTTAAGAACCTTCATTTAAATGTGCTGTCTTTTGGCCACGTACAAGTTCTATAACATGTAAATAATCTTAATTTAGTTTGAAAAAGTTTTTAAGTAAATTCCACTGCAAGCTTGCAGGACATAAGGAAAACAAAGAAAAAAAACAAAACAAGGTCCATCATAGAGACTGGAAATTATTTTGTCCCTTAGCCATGAAATTCCTCAGGTGCTTCTTTGGTGTTGCTCTATAAGTAGTTTCACATATCAGCTTATGATCCGAAGTATAGGGATCCTTTAGTTTTTCTGTATGCTCTGCTCCAGTATATATTCTGTGTTCCATGCTTTTCCTGTTCCTCCTTAGCTGGAGTGGAAGAGGAGTTTACAGTGTGTATCTGAGGGGCCTTGCTGTGAGCCCACAGGAGAGGCTCAGTGATTAACTGCAGCTGGGGGCTCTCCCTGTTCCAGCTCACTGTGTTTCTTGACCACTTTCTGGTCAAAGCCATCTACTTGTAACTCCATGGGAAAGTCCTATGCCTACCCTGTCCTCTTAAGCATATCCAGTGCTCCATCCTCAGTGGCAGTTTAACTGTGCATCCTGTTTTCCACAGGGCAGGTGAATCTATGTGTCCTCACTTTCCCCATACATAGAATGACTCAAAGAATCACAGAATGGTTTGAGTTGGAAAGGACTTCAAACACCATCTAGTTCTACCCCCTCTGCCAAGGGCAGGGACACATTCTACTAAACCACGTTGCTCAAAGCCCCATCCAACCTGGCCTTGAACACTTCCAGGGATGGGGCATCCACAGCTTCTCTGGGTAGCCTATTCCAGTGCCTCACCACTCTCATAGTCAAGAATTTCTTGCTTATATCTAATCTAAATCTACCCTCTGTCAGTTTAAAACTGTTACCCCTCATCTTATCACTACACTTCCTGATAAAGAGTTCCTCCCCATCTTTCCTGTAGGCTCTGTTTAAATGCTGGAAGGCTGCTGGAAGGTCTCCCCAGAGCCTTCTCCAGGCTAAACAAGCCCAGCTCCCTCAACCTGTCCTCATCAGAAGTGGTCCAGCCTTCTGGTCGTCTTCTTGGCCTTCCTCTGGACTCCCTGGAGCAGGTCCGTGTCCTCCTTTTGCTGGGGGTCCCAGAGCTGAACACACTCCTCCAGGTGGGGTCTCAGGAGAGCGAATGAGAGGGGGAGAGTCCCCTCCCTCACCCTGCTGCCCACACTGCTTTTGGTGCCACCCAGGATGTGACTGGCAATTCCTTATCTACTGAGTCATACTGAGTTTGACACCTGTCAGATCTGTGCCTCTCCAGTCTAGAGACAAGGATGTTGTATGGGACAGTATCAGATGCTTTGTACAGATCCAGGTAGATGACATCTTTCCTTACCCACCAACACTGTAATCCTGTCATAGAAGGCCACCAAATATGTCAGGCACAATTTGCCCTTAATGAAGCCATGTTGGCTGTCACCCATCACCTCTTCATTTCGTGTATGTTTTATCATGGTTTCCAGGAACATCTGCTCCATAATGCTGGACACAGAGGTGAGGCTGACCAGCCTGTAGTTCCCCGGATCTCCCTTCTTTCCCTTCTTAAAAATGGCGGCAGTTTTTCCCTTTTTCCAGTCACTGGAAACTTCAGCAGTCTACTACAACTTTTCAGATGTGTTGGGGAGTGGTTTAGCAGCTTCATCTTGCCAGTTCCCTCAGGACCCTTGGATGAATCAGGTCTCATGGACTCGAGCACATTCAGGTTCCTTAGTCTCAAACCTGATCTTCTAGTGGGCAGTACTTCCTGGTCCCTGCCTTTGGATTCTGTGACTAGAGCACTGGCCTACGATTGTACCAATGCTCCAGTGTTTTCAACTGTTTTAGACAAATTTAATACTAATAAAAGTATTTTTAAGGTTATATGATTAAAAAGGTAAAATGAGTTGTTCGTTTTTCTTCAGAAAGAGTGCTTAGAATTGATCTTGTTTAATGATTGTTCTTGTTTTTCTAGGCTATACTGTAGTGCACCCATTTACACCGGTGGGGAAAAATTCAGAATTGCTTTTGGTGTGTGATAAGGAGGATATGGAAAGTTGGCAAAAGCAAAATCTGCCATTGGGTATTGTGACTAGATTAAAGGAAACCAGCAGAACAGAAATGAATCATATCAGGTACGTAGGAACTGTGAACATAAGAAATGCCAAATCATCTGTTGGATAATCTCAGTGACAGTGCTCTTGAGGAGTAAAAATAGGAGTAATGGATAGTCCTGCTGTGGTTTTATGATACCACTCTGTAGCATAGAAAATATGCTAATCCTTTGCCAGAACATTGTGCAGAGCACTTGTTGGAGTGCTCAGACCTTCCATTTGGTTTTGGTACAGCTGTGAATTGATGAGGATGATGTAGAGACAGAGGAGGTGCTCAGTACAGTGTCAAGCTCCTCAGAATCAAATAATTGTATGTATATACAAACATTGTTAGGAAGTATAACATAAATAGTAAAACACTGAAATTAGGAAAGAGCACCATTACACATGTTCATTAACCACATTCAGCCTCATTTTTCACCCTGGGCTTATGTTATGGTATCACTTACTTCAGGGATGAGTAAGCCTTTTTTTAAGTTCTAAAAGAAAACTGAAAACCAAAATTACTAATTCTGTTTCGACAAAGTTTTAGAACTTCAGAACCATTACCAGAACACTGTTAGAACTAGTATAAAAAAATCTTACTCCTCATAAGTGGCAAATACACAATACTGGTTTTGCTTAGTGCACTGGCATAAAGGTTTGTTTCTGATAGATTTCTTGGGTGTTTGCTTAGAAGGGTGATATTTTTGGTCTGAATTAACTATGTCTAGCTGTCACGGGTTCTATCAAGCAGTCTTAGTAATAGATTCTGCTAACAGTCCCAAATTTAATTAATTCAGTTCCTTTTATTTGAAAATCCATTACAGTTTTTGCAAGTGAAATTGTTAATTTTTTTGTGCATTAACAGGTTATCATGTCTAGCCCTGTGTTTTGACCTTATTAAAAAATGTGCAGCTCTCTATGAGTCTTTACCATCATTCCATGAAATAATGCATCCTGTCAGAATTCTCCTTACACAACATGTGCCAGTGAATGAATATCCTGAAAAAATGCAGGTCAGTACTCCTCGGGAATGAAATAATTGATATGTGTGTTTTACTAATAAATTCTGTGATCTTCATCTGTGCTGAAACAAACAAAAAAACAAATGTAAGCATCAGTGAGATTTTTTCAAGAGTCAGGAGTTTGCCTTTTGTGCTCTTCAAAAACAGTAGTGATGTTTCTGTGGAAAAACCAAAGAATAGCAGAGAATGTTTAGAAAAGCTATTTTTTCATTGTGTATCTTGTCTATTGAAGAGAGTAGAAATTGGCTTGTAATAATGTAGCATTCCGTGAGTGACATAATTTATAAGAATAGTCTAACCATCTGGTTGCTCTTGTACTTTTGTGATGAATCTGTAAGACTTTGGTACAACAAATAGGTGTACCAAACTGGTGAGGTAAAATTTGTAACTATTTTAGTAAAACTAACATAAATATGCCTGGTCAGCTACCTTACTTAAAACATGGCAGTTGCTTATTTTCTAGCAGTGAGGTTCTAGTTTTTAATCTGTCTCTTCTGAATGTAGCAAAATTGTCTTTTGCTCAAAGAGGCATCATAAAATGTCCTTAGAGAGCAGTGTTTTCTTGCATAAATGTTGCTCAATGGCCTATATTTCTGCAATCAAAATAAAAAAAAAAAGAACAATCATTCTTAAAATTACCTGGAAAGGCAGAGTCTGAGTTAAACTGCCTTTAGTCTTGTTTCTTCCTCTGTTAGGTGAAAATACCTGCAGACCTTTCTTATAGTCCATGATACCATCTTAATAGACTTCCAAAAGCTTTTAAAACCCATCCAGCCTGGATTACAGAATGTCAGTGTTAGTAATGTCCTAATGAATAGCAGTGACTTTACCCAGAAAAAGAATATACGAGGAGAACATTACTGTTGATTCAAACTACAATAGCTTGTGACTTACAGTGTCTTAGATATGTTTTAAAATTGTAATTTGTTTTGCATTTTCAGGAATGGTATCACAGTGCTCTGAAAGAGCTGGAGACCAAAGTAAAACACTATACCCCACTGATATGTGAGAAAAAGAAGCCAGTACCATTGAAACAGTATACACCTAAAATTGTGAAAGTGTAAGTAAAGAACACTGGATGCAGAGGAGAAGTGCATTCAAACATTAAGATTTTGGCAAGCTAAAATGGATTTGGAAAACGGGACACAAAACAGATAACTGTTTTTCTGCTAGATTTTCTGCATAATTCACGGGAGGCCAGCTACTTGGGTGGTAGGAAGGGGGGGGAGAAAAAGGAAAGAGGAATTTTAAATGCAAATTTTATCTGTGGGCAAAAATAGCACTGGAAATCAACTCTTGCCCATATAATTGATTGTAAATCAACAAATTTAAAGAGTGCTCTGTCAAGCAGTCAAATCAGAAGAACAAGAGTGAGTAGTTCATGCGTATATGAAATATATGAAGGTAAGAATGGATGGTGAAAGCACTGAGGGATTTTCTGCACCTTAGTGCAAAAAATAAGGCAGTCTGTTCTTGTACTCTGCATCAGATAAATGACCATCAGTCAGATGAAGTGTTCCTTTGCTTGCCTACTTCTTTTGTTCCCCCAGCCAAGCAGCTTTCTACCTTCCAACAGTAGCAGTGACAGAAAACATTGGAGTTTTTCCCCCCTTTTTTCACAGTGCTTGCAATGACCATATGCATTTTTCTGTTCTGTTTTGGAATTAGGTTTTAATAACACCAGTTTAGTTTTGTAGATAATAGAACAGTATTCTGATTCAGGAATTCTGCTTCATATTGGCTCCTGACTTATTTAGCCTTGTTGGTTATCTGCAGGGGCACAAATTGTCTGCTTTATTTACTGTAGTAATTGAAGAGGACAGCTTTCCTCTGCCGTACACATTTATCCCCAAGTAACTGATCAGACTTCTTCTGTAAAATGCATTTACAGAGAACATCTGCAAATGTTCTGGGAGATTCCGTCTTTTCTCCAGAAGTCTTCTGTTCTCCTGCTCTAGCTTTTTCAGTCTGTTCAAAGAGCAGGTCGTATATGGGAGGTTGAAGTGTAAATGTTGTCTGCTGGTTGTTGGCATGATGACAATGTGCAGTTAGAAGGTCTGGCAGGTGTTTTTCCAGTATGTTCGTTGGGTGGCTCCTTATTTTGCAAGTTAATTATATAACATGCAGGAATTAAAATACTGAGTTAGTATTCATACAGAAACTTACTCCTTATTAACATGAATATGTTGTGTTTGTTAAGGTGTTCTATGCTCACACATACATTCTCATTCCAGCTTAGAGTTTGGAAGAAAGCAGGCAAGCAGCAAGAAGGAGCAAGAAAGAAAGCAGTTGATTCAGAGGCATAAACGTGAACTTAAAGGAGCCATTCGTGAGATTCGGAAGGATAACCAATTTCTGGCCAGAATGCAACTTTCAGAAATCATGGAGAGGTAATGTAGCCATTGTTTCAGCACCAGTTTGGGGGCTCTTCTGCTGTGTGTTCATTTCTTTGCTGCATGCCAAGGCTGACATTAATGATCAGCCATACTAAACGTAAATAAAATGGGACAATTTGAGGAAAACCAAATCTTTTCAATAGAGATCATTTGAAGTGTTTTCAACTTCGCAGTTTCATTTTTCTAGTTTGAGATGCATAATGTTTTTATTTAAAATACGTGTTGGTGAAATGTAATAGTTGTGGGGGTTTTTATGAATTAATAGTTACTCTCTTAGTGTATTAACTTATTTTCCCTAATACAAACTTTCTGATTTTTTTTATATGTTGTTTGTTTTACAGAGATTCAGCCAGAAAAAGAAAAGTGAAAGAGCTTCTTGGTAGCCTTGCTACACAGGAAGGTGAATGGAAAGCAATGAAAAGGAAAAAATGGAAGAATTAAATAGGACTGTATACAGCAGAAAAGTTTGGTTTTACGGTCATAGAAAATACCCCAATCCTATGGCTTTTGAATATATTTTAATTGCATTCTTTGGATGCATTCCTTTTGAGGAGACAACATCATCAGATCTGTCTGAAAACGTGAACCTGCTTATTGGGAAAATCCACAGCTTTTCATAAGGAAAATAAAAATAACACTTTTCTATGTGGCATGCTTCTATTTATTTTAGTAATAATCAGAATTCTTACCTATGTGTGACCAGGTTTTGACTAACTTGAATTACACTCACACACATTAAAAAATTGTTCAGCAGAAACCTTTTGTTACATCAGGCTGGGGACCAGTCACTAGTGGAGCTCCATTTTAGGGCCAGTTCTCTTCATAAATGAGTTGTATGCAGGACTCAAAGGTGTGCTGAGTTTGCTGAAGAACTAAACTGGGAGGAGCTGGTGACTCCCTCGAAGGTAGAGAGGCCCTGAAGAGAGATCAGAGGTTGTCCAAAGGGGGACAAAAAAGATGGTGAAGGGCCTTGAGGGGGAGCCGTATGAGGAGCAGCTGAGGGCACTTGGTCTGTTTACATGACTTGGAAAGAAGGACTACCTAGTCTTGCTTCAGCTGACTAGTCAATATGGTCTGATAGTTTTGCTATTGCTGCTCTTATGTGAAAGGAAGGTCTGGTTATTTGAACTACAAAGGGCTTGGACAAGCTTGAGTGTTGGCAGACCCTTTCTCATAAAGTTTCTCTTAATACAATCACATTTACAAGTTGTCTCTTTGTTGCTCTTAAAACAGCTTATCATAACAGGCCTTTTGACACATCTGTTATCAATTATAAATCTGTATTTAATTAGCCGAAAATAGAAACTGTTCTGTAACTACAGTCAAGTCATCAGATACGAAAAAGGAAAATTACCATTTTGCCCTTTGTTCAGGTAGGTTATCTGCCACCATCAGCTGTCCCAGAGAATAGCGACCCTGAATAGGAATACTGTAAAGAATGAGGTGAGAACAAAACTGTTCCTCTAGAAACAGCATAAATTACCTTATTTATGGCAGCTGGATGCAGTTTGATATTCTCAGTCATGCCTTGCAGAAGTTCTTATCTACCATGGTGTGTCCCTACTCTGTGTCAGCCTCCACCTTTCACCATCAGCCGCTGCTGTCTGGAGGTACTGAGGCTGCTCTTTCAGATGGGCAAGGTTTTGGACTGGGAAGGGGTGGGCAATGACCTGTCTAGTTCTAGAAGCAGTGCAATGTGTTTACATGCAGGATTGTATGATATGGTTGACTGCAGTACCAGAGCTGGGCTCAGTGATCTGCAGAAGCTTTGGGCCAGTAGGTTTAACAACAGGAAGAACAGGATTTTTGTTTTGTTTTGGTTTTTTTTTTTTTAATGTATCTGAATTCAGATGGTGCCTGATCAGTCATATGCAATGATTAGGAGCCAGAAGAACACATCTACGTATATTTCCCAGACATTAAATGATTATTCCAGTGTAGTCTGGAGCACCACCTCACAGCAGAAGTTTGCCTCCAAATGGGCTGCAATCCTGTCATAATCATTCATTTTTCAGAGTATGTACTGAATGTGCCACATTTAATTTCTCACACCTAATCAATTACATAAAATTCTCAGGTAAACACGAGAGCAGGAGCTCCCTATTTGGTCCAACTGGCATGTTAATCCTGATGTTACGCTTACATAAGCTCCTCCAAGTCTAGTCAGCTGAGGAACCATGAGAGAGATGTCACTGAGCGGAAGAACTGTATCCAAGTGCTAATACCTGTACATCCCCCCCCCTGACACAACTGCACTGCCTTGGAGGGAACCAGAAGTCTTTTCAACACTTTATTCATTTACTTTATACACCTTGTTGGCAGATTCTTACGTATTCAAGGCTGTGGTGATACATGTGCTCAAGTCCAGTTGTAGCCATATTACTCCTATTTTAATTAGGCAGTTGGACACCAGGCACGGCTGGAGAAGGGAACAGTGCTCGATGCTGCTGTCCATATCAAACCTGATATTCACGTTCTCCGGGCTACAGACTTACAGTGTTAAGGCAGCACTTTGGTTTAGGAACAGTTACATCTTTTGCAACTACTCTGGTCAGATACCAGGAAACTTCCATTCATCTAACTCACAGCTGCTGTGAGCAAGTGTGTCTTCCGTCTTTAAAACTGTCCTTATCGAAGAAGGAAGGGCTGTGGTTTGAGGTGCGCGATGCCCAGTGGGGCGGTCCATTGGCGCGGGCGCGGCTGCCCTGGGTGCGGGTTCAAGCCCCGCCGCTCCCAGCGGAGCCTCCCGGGGCGGGCCGGTTCCCTCCTCGGCGGCGCCGGGCGCGGACCCGGGAGCGGCTCCATCCCCGCCGGAAGAGGAAGGCGGCCGGGGCGCAGCGGAGGGCCGGGGAGGAGCCGCGGCCGCCCGCCCGCAGCATCCCCAGGGAAGGCTCCTGCCGGCGGGGGGGCCGCCCGAGCACCCGGAGCAGCGGTAGGGGGGTGCCCCGGAGCGGGGAGGGGGGCCGGGGAGCGGGCCAGGGCCGCGGAACGGGGCAGGGCCGGGCAGGGGCACCCGCAGAGGTTGCGGGTCCCGCGGCTGCCCGGGTGTCCCCGGCGGGACAGGACCGCGGCTCCTCCCGCCGCATCCCTCCGGGGCCGCCCCTTTCCCGCCCGGCGGCCTCGCTTGTCCTCTGCACTTCGGCTGCTCCGGGAAATTGCTTTTTGATTTTTGTTCCCCAGCCCGAGGCGCCTGCCCTTGACCTGGGATCAGGGCTGTGTTAAGGAGTCAGAGGAGCCTTCTCGAGGCTCAGCAGGTAAAGCCAGGCCCAGGGAATTTCAGAGGGGGAAAAGTGGAGGTAGAGAAAAACCCCGAAGGATGGAATTCTTGCTGCTGGAAGATGACAAATCTCAGTTTGTGCGTTCGGGCAGGGCCAGCTTTGCTGCCGATCGCTTCCCGGGGGCACGGCATCAACCCCCGGACTGACGGAGGTCGGAGGCAGAAGTGATGAGGCACAGACGAGGAATCCCGAGGGAAGGCTGAGAAGAGCCGAGGCAGGGCCAGCGAGTGTCAGGGACACACGTGTCCAGAGAAACAACTTCCCTAAACTGAAAATCCTCTACCAGCACGCCTCACAGAAAGCAGATGTCATGGTGGAGGTGAAGTGTTCTGTTTTTGCTGACAGGACGCCAGGGCCTGTAAAGTGTTTGGTGGTTTCCTGCCTAGCAAAAAATATGGAGAGGTTTGAACAACAAAACTGATGGAGCACAAAGGCAGAAACATGTAGTACCTTGGGATGTTGCGTAAGGGAAATTGCAACCACGTAGCCAGAACTGGAGCAGAATGAAAAGGTCAGTGCAAGCATCCAGTTCAAGCTGCACACTAGCCAAAATGTTCATGAGGGTATGGTGTGAAGGATGTTACCCTCTTCAAATAACCCTGGAATAAAGTTCAGCTTGGTCATACAATTCAGTGGATGAATAAACAAATTGTGAGGATAAACGATTGAATCTCCCATAATGAACCCATCTCTCAGCTGTTGGCTGGGCCAGAGAGCATTTGTTTAAAGAAATGCTTATTTTGGCTCCAGATGCTCTTGGGCAAGCAAATAATGCTGAATATTTGTAGCCATGATGTTTTACCATTTTAAATAAAAGGATCTTGAATGTAAATCTGCCAGTGATCAGACCAGTTTGGTTAAGAGCATTGTGCCAGGAGTTTACTAAGTGGATTGCAGGTGGCCCTCTTCCATGGTTGTTTACCTCATGGCATTTGAACTTTAATAATGGTTCAGGGCTAATGAAATGAATCCACAGGTAAGAAAATGTCACAATAACATTTACTGTTGAGCATGACAAAGTGTTATGACCTTCAATTAGTGTAACATGGTGTTCTATGCACAGCTAAATGTAATATGGTATGTCTGGTCTGGAATAGAATTTATATTAAAAATTGCTCACTGTTTTCACTCCTGACTCATCAAAGTCAATGAATATTTTTGTATTAATTGGCTTTGGATGAAATTCTGTCTCCTTTTTATTCTTTTAGTGCAACAAACATTGAGGGATTTTTGCAGTAGAAGCGACTGCAAATTTCTTTGTTTTATGACTGAGATATCCTGTATTGTTTCATGAGTCTGAAGTTTATGAAGTCCGTGGTTTATGCATTACTCCTGGATTTTGATGTATGTTGAAATGTTGAAACAGAGTATTCTTTCAGAATAGAGACTGGCTTCTTTATTTGTTAAATACTCAATGATATATGGCCTGCATCCTTCTTTAGGACTTTAAGACAGTTTTGGAGTATTATCAAAGAGAGTTGATAGTTCTGATATTTCTGCTAAAATAAAAATGCTGCCTTAATCGTTTGATGCCCCAACTCATGCAGCCTGTCAGTGGCTGTCACCTAGAGAAAGAAATACAAAATCAAGTTTCAAAAGGTTCTTGTGTTGTTTCTTAAATTGCTGTTGCTCTCTGGGATTTATCTTGAAGACAGCATCTGTGCAATAGTTAGGAAGCCTGCCTTTTCTTTTTTAAGTTTGTTCTTGTTTTGGTCATTTCTCGTATACACTCGAGGCATAAATAAACCATTACTTACTTGAATGTGAATATTTGGAATAGAGTGCCCTTTCTTACCTATTTTTCTGTAATGCTGAGTTGGAAACATTTGGGACCATTGTATAAGCGTTGCTCACATGTCAACAAACTTCAAATGCTCCTTAGTTCTGTGTTTTATTTGAGATTCTCCTATAGTAGAGTTTGTTATTTTACTGCACTTGTAGCCTGTTCTTGATGCAGACTTGGTGCTGAGCTGATAAAGAAGACTAGAAAATTGAGGTTCTTGTTCCCTTGAAAACCAGATAGCTTAATATAGCCAGAGCTAATGTTTGTTTTTGTGAAGTCTGTAGAAAGCAAGAATGAATCATCAAGATACTCTTATGAAAGGCCTGCAGAAGGCTTCCTGTTGACTGGATATAAATGTAATTTTTTTTAGAAGCAGAGCACCTGGGAACATGGCCCTGCGAGAGAGAGGAACCAGCACCAGCTCCATGGATGACAAGAAAGGGCAGAACAGTAATCGAGTTATTACAACTGTCTTCCTGGCACTGTTCATCGACTTGTTGGGATTTGCTCTCATCTTGCCACTGTTTCCTTCCATCCTTGATTATTACAGCCAGACTGAGGTAAGGAACAAAGTCAGCCCACAGAAAATGTTAGGTTCTTTAGGGAGGAATGAAAGAAAAATCACTTGCCTTTGGGCAAACCAATTAGCTGTAAGCAGATTAATAATTACCCAGCACATTTAAATGGTTCACCGGCTGATTTATTTGTGAACCTGCGCTTTTTCATTAAAATGAAGGGTTTGTTTTGAGGAAAATCCAGGTATTTCTCACACTGATGTCAGTGGTGAGACAGTTCATCATGCTGGAGTTTATCTAAGAACCACAGGGACGAGAGCTCTCACCCCTCTTGATACTACCCCTAGTGTTATGTTCCATCTCACCTTTCATCCTTAGCGGGGAGCTGGTTGCTGGTCTGGGAACACAGAGCAGAAAGTCCTGTTGGTTCCCAGCTGTGCTCATTAACACAGGTATTGCTGCTCAAGATGAAGGTGTTGTCATGGGAGAATTGTTTTTGCAGCCCACACCTACGACTCTCAGCCCCTTTCTAACCCCACTCCAACTGCAGCTGTAGCTTTTGTCCTTCTTACAGCCCTATCTCTAACTCTAACCGTGGGCTCTGATCTCCAGGGGCTTCACCCACTTCCAGTGTATTTCCTATAGCCAAGACCTTCACCTTCTTTTCTGGACCTCCTTCTTTTCAAGTCGTCCTCCTCTTCTCAAGGACCATTCTTTTTTTTTTGCATCACCTTTTCTTTCTGGACCTACAGTCCCCTGGTTCTCCCAGACAGAATAATCTATGTGCAGTGGGATAGACTGTGTCTCATTTTGCTTTATTAATTGAAAGATTCAGGGTATGCCTGTTCAGTTCAGGAGTTAGCAAATAGCAAGCCTGATGGTTTAAAAACATTCAAATTCAGACATTCCTCCACCCAAACACATACACCCAACTATCTGCTGCCTGTTAGCATGCACAATTTTAGCTAATTTTAGCCTATGACAACTGATCAGTGAAGAAATTTTCCCTTGTGGGGAGAAGGAGGGAAGGAATCATCTAACATTGCCTCTAGTTTGCTAAGCTCTTTGAAAATAAAACAGAGAGACTGCCTTCCTGCTTCTATTTCCCTCTTGTCTGTTTTTCAGGATGGATTCTATTTGTCATTGCAACATGGTGTGGACTGGTTTGCAGGGATGGCTGGGATACCTCCAGAGCGGAAATACAACAGTGTCTTGTTTGGAGGTATGGAAATCAAACAAACAGCCAAAAAAAAGCATTCTTTTGAAGTTGTTTGCAGTGTTGATGTGAAGAATGACAAGAAATACAAAAAGCATACTTGCCTGTTATTAGATTTAGATTTAAGTAACACAGGAAGTGTCTCTTAGACAATAAATTATTTTTTTTACACCACATTGATAGCAATGAAGAGCTGGGCATCCCCGTCTCTGTCATTTGGAGACACTCAGGAGGAATGGGCTAACAGGAACCTTATGAAATTCAGTAAGGATAAATTTTAAGTCCTACCCGTGGGAAAAAGTATTGCTTGCAATGATACAGCCTGGACACTGACTGGTGGGGAGCAGCTCTGCTGTGAAGGCCCTGGTGAGCAGCTGAGCATGAGCCAGCCCTGGCAGCAAAGGTGCCAAAGCTCCTGGGCTGCCTGAACAGAAGCAGAGTCAGTGGATTAAGGGAAGTGATCACGTACCTCTACTCAGCACTTGCTAGACCACATCTAGAGCTTTGCATCCAGTTTTGGTCCCCAGTACAAGGAAAGGCATTTATACACTGAGGGGAGTTCAGTGGGGGCTGTGCAGATGGAAAGTTGGGGCCCTGAATTGCTCAACAGCTACTGGCAGCCTTCCAGCACCTCTGGGGAGGTCATGGAGAGCCAGGCTCTTCACTGAGGTGCGTGGTGGGAGAAGGAGAGGCAAAGGTATAAGTAGAAGCAGGGGAGGTTCAGACTGGAGATAGGGACGAATATTTTCACAATGAGGATGGTCAGTGGAACAAGCTGCCCAGAGTGGTTTTTAGTCTTCATCCTCAGGGATTGTCAAACCCTGACTGGGTGGAACCCTGAACAATCTAGTCTGACCTCACAGCTGACCCTAAGAGCAGGCAGTTGGAGTAGGTGACCTCCAGAGGTCCCTTTTAACCTGAATTATCCTATGATCTTGCTCAATTTGCTCTACGGATTGTTACAGAAATACAGGCCTGCTGTTCCTTATTGTCAGACTGCCAGCTGGGGGTCAGGATCCTGCTGTGCTGGGCCTGGTGCAGTCACAAAAATTACTCTCCCTTCACACCTGATATGCACAAGATTGGAGATCAATCAGTAGGAAACAGTGGAAATAGAAACTTGTGAGTTCCAGCCTTGCCTCGCCCTTGGGTGGGTATAGTGCAGCACTGCTTCTAAATCTCATTAGTCCTATTAAAAGCAGCAGAGCTGCTGCCTTGCAGGGTCCAGAAACATTTGCTGTCACTAGGACACTGGTGTGGATGGGCTCCAGCAGGAGAAGGGAGGGAAATCCAGCAGCATATACGTCATGTTACACATCAGAGACTCTTTTGGCTTCTTGCCATCTAGACAGTTGTGAGGAAACTGTGATTTGAGAGTATGAAGATGTGAGAGTGACTGGGTTAAATTTAGGTAGGCCCTCTGGACTCTCTGCTTTTAGTGAGCTGAGGCCTCCCACAAGGTAAATATAAAAATATTTAAAAATAAAACAAACCACAAAACTTCATTAGGATAGGTGTGAATGTATTTTACTATTTAAAGTTGTTTATTTGGGTATAATAGGCATTGGAAAGTTTATAAGCATTTTTCCTCTTTCCCACAGTTTCCTTGCAGGCATGATTTTGTTTCTGTGCTCATTTTTTAGTCAAATTACTGGCTTTGAATGCTAAGAAGTAGTTTTCTTTAATCCCTCAGAAGCTGCTTTCTATCTCCTCTAAGGCCTGACTGCAATCCCCCTCTTTGCACCTTCTCACCATCTCAGACTCTGTTTAAACAAGGGGCTGGGAACCCCCAGTGGAGTTCAACTTGTTTTTCTTTCACCTGCCATGTCATATACCCTTTGGAATGGTGTATCCCTTGACTTGGCTCAGTTGCTCTCAAGGGGAACAAGTCTACCTCCCTGCTCATTCCAGAGGAGTCCAGCTGACTCTTTTGCCCTTTGAAGAAAATACAACATCCAAGTGGGAACATGCAAATAAAATAGCCACTGCTTGTCTCAGAAAGGAAGTTGGTATCTGTCTTCTCTCTCTAGGAGAAAAGTATTAAGAGAACTTATTTAGAAGCAGTATCAAGTAGGGATGGGACTGTTCACTGATTACCAGGCAGTCACAGCCAGTGAGGGTGCAGACAAGGTGGCTAAATTAACCTGGTATCTGTCACATTTGGCTTCATCTCTTCTGCTGTCTTTGATGACAGCTTTTCTTAATGAGCCATTTGATTTGCTAAACCAGCTGAATTTTTCTTCTTTTCTTTTTTTCCGGATTATTTTTCTGCCAGATTGAGTTGAATTAACTCACTGGAGAGTTGACCAAGGCTGCAGAAGCAGGGGAATATGGGCAAGCCATTTTAGTTGTAGTTAGTTCCTGTCTCAGTCTATCTTGTCTGAATGCACCTTAAATGTCAATAGTGGAAAGTTTAATTATACTTGTGATGTTAAGCAGAGGCCGTTGCAATCTCCTTCAGCCTGTATTCCTTCATTGCCCTCATCTGTCACAAAGAGCATAGGATTGGAAAGGTACTTGCAAGATCATCTCTTTGTTTCTCCCAGTGCAGGGTATATTCTTCTTTCCTTCATCTTTTCTTAGACTGCAACCTCTTTAGGTCAGAAACCTTCTCTGCGCACTCAAGGCCCTGAGAGCACCATACTTGGTTGCTGTGATTCAGGAGCTGTATTTCAGCTGGGACCTGGGCCTTGTCTCCAAGGCTGTCTCTGTCCCCATCTCTTGGATGGACCTTGGACTCCATTGGAGGTGTCTTGTCCCTCGACAAGTCATCGCACTCACATCATGGTCTTGTTTCCACTCCTCTCTCTGCCCCTGGCTCCTGCTGGTCTGGACTGGATTCCCTGGATGGACCTGATGTATAACCCTTGCCTTGCCTGGGACTGTCCATGGGCCCTGTCAGCAGCACCCTGCTCTGCCCAGCCTGCCCAGGTCATGTGGGACCCAGCCTGGTGAGGGCACTGCCAGTGCCGTGGTCACCCTCAGCTCCTGGCTCGTTCCCCCATGTGGAACAGCCCTTTTGCTGCATGCTAGCTTTGAAATATTTGGCATGAATGGGTGTTTTTACAGTGCTAGAAACACAAGGAAGAGAACTGTCTGCCATAAACTGCCACTGCACCAATCTGTAAGATTTTTTACTTTTTTTTTTTTTGAGTTCTGAGTTATCACAAGCAGCTGTTCTCAACAAGGTGCACAGTATCAGTACTCTGCCTTCCTCAAAGTTGAAGGGAGCAGAACTTCTGGTCTGTCTCTACTCTGCCTTTTAAATCTTTGATAGCTGAAGGATCTGAGACATATAACCCAGTTTTTCCTTTAGAGAAAAACTGACAGCAAGGCATCTTTTGTCTGCTTGTTGAGAGTGTAGTGCAAATTATTAAGTCTGTGAAGCTAGAAATGGCAAGAGAAAAGAGGAATTAAAGATTACAGGAACTGGAGGCAGATTTCAAAGACTCTTTGAGTCTGTTGGAATCACTTCTACCTCTTCGGGTGCCTCACCAACAGCAGTGCTTAAGTCCTTCTTTCCATGATAAAAAGGAAAGAAAAACTAATTGTGACAGAATCAGGTTCAAATAATCAAAAAAGTCTTAAAAGAACTGTGACTATTAAAGACTGTGTTATCTCTACTTTAAGAACATAAAATGTATGTAGTCAGCTGGGGAAGCATTGGAGAATCATCATTCCATTATAATCAGTGAGTTCCAAACCCCTTCTCACCAGTGAAGTAACCAGTAAATCATCCAGTTTATGGCTGTCACTTGGTCTGTCTGGGTATCTGGTCTGTCTGTAATTGTACCTGTTAAGTAACAATGCAAGGTTAGTGTTTTGAGAGCAGCTTAGTTTTAGAGACAAAGCTGTTCTTTATAGCTGCTGTTTTACATTTGATTTCATGTTTTTAAAGGAGATAATCTGATAGGTCTAGAACAGGTTGGATGTCTTTGTATTTAAGATGAAGGCAGTAAGTCTAATGATATATACTTTTTTTTAATCTTTTTATTTTAGGTCTGATTGGCTCAATCTTTTCCATCCTACAGTTTTTCTCCTCTCCCCTCACTGGTGCTGTGTCAGACTGCTTGGGCAGAAGGCCTGTCATCTTGATGACGGTGGTAAGTGTCACGTGCTGATTTTAGTCCTGGTGTCTCAGCACACAGTGGAAGGCACTAAGATCTTGTGGTTAGCACAGAAATTGAACTGTGTTTGAATTGTGACAATCACAATCCAATTCTAGAATTGAATGTTCTAGGTCTGCTGGTTGCTGACTGTTTCTTGCCAAGTCACTTGGCCAGACTTCCAAACAGAGTGCTTAAGCTGAGCTTCTCAGATCCACAATTGTACAATAGAGGGCATCAAAATACTTACCTGTTTCTGTGGTTTTTGAAAGTCCCTTTACCCTGTATATGGGAGTATGACTTCAGATGCTCTGTTTACAAATGTTAGACTTAATCCCTGTATAGTTTAGCTCCCCAGGTGACTAAAGAGGGCTAATCATTTCATGACCCTTTTCACAGAGCCTGGGAATTGTTGGTTAGGAAGTGCTATACAGCAGTGCAAGACTATTTCTTATGAACATGAACATTCTCCAAGATGTTTTCTCTGTTGCTGGTCAGAGTATGGGTTTCTAATAGCACAGCAAGTGCATACATAGGTGGTGGAACTTGACTGTGGAGGACATACAAATTACCCATATCCTGTAGGCTTTGGGGAGTTAATTAAATAAGCATTTGTGCTCATGATTGATTATGAAATTCAAGGGCTAGAACTGTGAATTCTTCTTATTTTGAACTCAGGTTCCTCTTGATGTTGGAAACAAATGGAGTGGGATAGACAAAATGTTTTGTGCCCAGGACTGCTTTAACTTCCACTGAACTTTGCTCTTTTAGTTTTGTTAGAAATATCACAATTACATGAAGTTTGTATGGCTTTGTTTCTACTTCTTTTACATCACCGTTCAGGACATAGTGCAGTTTGAGTGTATTCAGCCATTTCTGTTACGTGGGTTTTGGAGCAGCCTTTGAAAACAAATAAATGAAAAAATTAAATGTTTAGCTGGGAAATGTGCAGAAATTATATATTTGCTTTGCTTTATAAAGAACCCTTTCTTGCTTCTGCAGATGGGTTTGATAGCATCATACTCACTATGGGCTGCCTCTAGGACTTTTGGCGTTTTTCTTCTCTCCAGGATCATAGGGGGAATAAGCAAAGGGAATGTCAGCCTCTCCACAGCTATCATTGCTGACTTGCACTCTCCAAAAGCACGGAGCAAGGGCATGGTGAGTTACACTTGTGGGGTATGTGTTTAGGTTTACTAGGTAACTTTTATTAAGTGCTCAGTATGTCTTCCTCAGATGTGTAGACTTTTCATACCAGCTTGCTTCTGAAAACATGCCAGATCATATTGCTGAGAGCTCTTGGACTTTGCTTGCCAATGACCTTCACCTACAAGTGAAACACAGATGTTCTGGAGGTGGAAAAACTCTCTAAGTGTTAGAGCTGTTACTCTTGCTTAACTTTAATTCTCGTTATAATAGCATTGAAATCAAAAGGTCTTATGGTTCAATTTTGGTAGCTGGAGGCCAGTTATAGAACAACCCGTTTTTCTCGCCTTTCCAAACTGTGGAAGCACAGCACCACAGCACAGTGTGCCTCAAGACTTCCTTGGATGCTGCACTGGCTTCAGGATCTGAGCTCAGTGGGTAAAGGATGTGACATTTGGCTGACTGAGCAGCAAGGAGTGTGAGCAGCTGCCCTATCCCCTTCCAGAAGGCAGTGGCCCAGATGGAAACACCCTGCAGGCTGAACTTGGCCTGTGAATTACCAGTTATATCTTTTAAAAACCTTGGGGGCCCAAACTTCTCTTAACAGATTATTATAAGCCACTCCGTGGGACAGCTGCTTCTTGGGAGGAGAAAGCTTTAGATTTCACAGTAATACCTAATGGATTTTCCAAGCAATTTATTATAGTCCTGGTGAGCCAAAATAAATTTTTATTTGTGGAGAGAGAGAGCCATACAGCATTAGTAAATAAAATGGGTCAGGGCCTATTTTTAGGGCCTGAGAGTAAGTCCCTTAGTACAAGCATGGCTCACATCTGTATGGCTTATATCCTCTTCTTTTCCAAAGCAGAGTAGGCATGTTTATTCTGCTTTCTGGGAAGCAAATAGCATCTGACTGATGCTGTTCCCAAACCGTGATGGGCCATTGCCTGTTCCTGCCACTTCCTTGACTGGACAGAAAATAAAATCAGTGATTTGGAAAGAACAGGTTTTTCACACTTCATGCTCTTTTCTGTGCCTCCCTTCATCATGGGGGTGATTAGGTTCTGTGTCTGGTTGCATTTCTTTTAGGAAAATATCAGGAAATCCAAATTGTTTTAGAACTGAGCTACCTGAATGGAAAAAATGGTGTCTAAAACTCCATGTCTGTGTTCACTGTATCCCTGCAGGCCATGATTGGTGTTGCCTTCTCCCTTGGTTTTACCCTGGGCCCCATGATCGGTGCTTACCTTGCCATGGAGACAGAGAAAGGAGAAGTCTTCTATCTCCGATCAGCACTGTTAGCTCTCATGTTTGCTGTGGCTGATTTAGTGTTCATCTTCTTCCTACTTCCAGAGACACTTCCCAAGGAAAAACGGGTAAATGGACTATCAGTCTCAGGATCTGTGGGTTTTTTGTAAAAATAGGATTTGAGAATTATTGAAATACTGGAAACAATGGTTTAGCCAGTATCTCAGAAATTTAGCTCGTTCTTGGGATTAGGATTATTATTCGGGCTGGTGTCAAAGTGGTTGCATGGTCATAGAATCATAGAATATTTTGGGTTGGAAGGGACCTTAAAGATCACTAGTTCCAACCCCCCTGGCATGGGCGGGATCACCTTCCACTAGACCAGGTTGATTGAAGACTCATCCAACCTGGCCTTGGGATGGTCCCATCTCCTAGCCCAGTGTAATATGAGAAGTATAGTTAACATGGCTGCTTAATTGCTAGTTTTGATGTGTTGGGTTTAAATTTCTCAAAACCTAATGCAAGCATGGGAGGGAGACAGTGAAATTTAAACTGTGTTCGCAAGGACTCCTTGGGGAGGAATTTCAGCTAATCATAGAAGTAAATGCATGAGAGACTGGATTTTCTTTCTTTTGGCCAGTATATGTTAAAAATTTTCTTAACTATTATTCTTCTCTTTGTTTGAATGACCCCGAGATGAGCTCAGTTGATTAGAGCGTGGTGTTGATAACACCAAGGTTGTGGGTTTGGTCCCCATATGGGCCATTCACTTAAGAGCTGGACACGATGATCCTTCTGGGTCCCTTCCAAGTCAGAAGATTTTGTATATTTTGAACAGTAAAGTAGCAAATTACTTATTTCTGAGCTGTGCTTTCTTCTACAGATAGAAAATACTTACATGTGCTAAAATTCAGGGATTATTTGGATTTTTGGGGACAAAACTCCTGTTATCTCTGGTGTCTAAGCAACACTCAGCTGTTGGAGCGTGCTTGGTCTCTGGGTAACCAAACCCCTTTGACACTGAGAACTGTTCAGGAAATTTTGTCTGCAATGTCCTACCAGGGCACAACTTTACACCTCCCTTGAATGTTTCCCAGCAGGTTGTGTCCGGTGTGAAGTCAGTTGCTCACATTGTGTTCCCAAGCACTACAGCTATTTTATTTTTTTTCTTTTTAACAACTCTTCCATGTGTCATCTGTTCCTCTTTCCTATTTGGCCGTTTCTAAACCTTCTGGATAAAATCCTGTTCTTAGTTAGAGCTGCACACTCTGGGGTGGTGGCATCATGTTGAAGTAGGGAAGTGCTGCAGAGCAAATCTTTATTCTATGAACAATTCCTCCCTTGCTGTAGAGTGATTAAATGGCTCCAGTGCCTTTTAGGACTGTGTGATGACTGAATATGTCCCTCCACCTTTTATTTATCCTCTGGAGAGTTCTTCTGATAAGCTGGTCTGTGTTAGCCAACACGACTGAATTTTGGTAAGAAAAGAAGGGCTCTGTTGCTGCTCTTGGGGCTCTATCCCTGTGCAGCAGTGGGGATTGCACGAGGTGCTGCTCAGGGTCAGGTCCCAGTCACACAAAGTACAGGGGGTGTTTGCTTGCTGACAAGAGAGTTGTTTGTCTGGCTTTGGGGCCTCTTATGATTGATCTCAGGGTTGGTGCTCATGTGCCATCTCTTCTCAGCTTGCAGTGGCCCCATATGATCCACGTGTTCCAGCATATTTGGAATATTGGCTGCTTTGCTCTCTTCTTTGGTAATTACTCTCGCTTTCTGAGTGGGAGGGGAGCAGTTTCCTTGTCCTGTGGATGACAGAGGAAAGGCAGGTGTGTTGGCTGCCTTTCTGGAAGTTGGCTGGGCTGAGCTGGAGCAGGTGCTCCCACAGTATAGGAGTGGAATATGCTGGAAGGACAAAGCTGTAAAAAGAGGGGAAACGCTAATGATAACTGGTAGGAGAGGATGTGCCAGTGGGATCAGACATCTGTTTCCTTGAGATTTGCTGTGTTCTCATTATACCCTTGTTTCTCTGTCAGTCCACTTCTAGCAGGAGAGAAGTATTTCACATTGATTCATGTTGGGATTAACCCCTAGAAAGGGAAAGGTGGATGGGTACAGAGGGAACAAGGATGAGTTTTCATCCAAAGACATCAGAATTTTCACTATCCTCCTTCCTCTTTTTCTCAGTTGTTCCACGAGTTGACCAGGTAAAGGGAGACCAGAGCTGCACTTTCTACCTGACAGACACTGGCCTTAAGTAAGGTAGCCAAAACAGCTCCTGCTGTGGCCTGTTTGGGAGAAGGGAGGACTAGAAAGGTCTCTAGTGGAATCTGTCCCATTTAAGAGCTTTTGAGTTAATTTTTAGCTAAGCTAGTCATGGTCAAGGCTGCTAGTTTTACAACTCTTTTTTTCTGGTGCCCAGGTAACAGTGCAAGGACTGTGTGTAGGGCTATGCAGCATCACTAGCAGACGTGTGGGAAGACAGAGCTGTGCTCTCTGCATACTAAACAGTGTCTGGTTTGGAGGGCAAGGCTGCAGCTTGGAAGGCCCAGGCTGCATTCCTGATTTGGACTGACTCTGCCTTCAAGATGTGTTACTGAGTCTCTCTGCATTAGAGGAAAGCAGAATAAACAAAGACACTGTGAAAAAAGTCACCATTCAAGGTGACTTGTAGGGTGATCATGGAGTAAAACTGAGCAATTTGGGAGTAATAAATCATAAGGATAGAAAATAAAAAATTGAATACAAGTTAAATGTTGCAGATTTTGAACCTGCAAAGAATCTAAACTTCATGGAGCTGCTGACGTGGACAGTGTGTACTTTATTTGGGGATGACAAAGCTCATTAGTCAGTTTTAGGACAGTGTTTTCATTATCAATCAGTGGATGAAGTTACTTCTAGCCCACTGTTTCTATGGCAAAGAGAGGAGAAATTGAAAGAAATGTAGGCGTGCAAACACACAAACCTCCTATATTAAAAAAATCTAATACGTATGCATATATTTCATAAAACACTTAAGATTTTAAATGTATGCACCACACTAAAATCAGCCTTGTAGTACAAAGCAGCTTGGCATCCTGTCTGACATGGATAATAATAATTCAAAACGGGTACAAACTACGGGGGATTTTTATTACTGGCAAACGTGCTTGCAGAGGGTTGCTTGTGACCAGATTCCCTCTGCTATAGTGCAAACAAAGGCTGCAGGAACTGAGGATTGCTACAAGCCAGCTTCAGGAAATCCTCTTACAGACTTTTCAGAAGCAGGGGCAAACTTCTTGGGCGTGTCTGTTTACTCCCTGCAACACATGCAGTGGGAGGGGAAATAAATATCCCGGTACCTTCTGTGTGGATCAGCAGCTTTTATGGCTTTATACAAGCCCAGCCTGGTATATTGAACTGGCTGCTGCTGTGAGACTAATGGGCTCCAGAGCTCTGCTGTCAGATACTGAGAAGCTCTGACTATCAGAACAAGACAGGGGTCACGTTAATACCCTGTTGAAGGTTGATTTGTTTACAGCTTTGTTAAATCCAGTCCATATGAGTCCTCAGGTCGTGCACTGAGATTAAGTTCCACTGATAATTGGACCTTTAATCTCTGCTGTCAGAGGGGTGATAGCTCCCTCCCTCCCTATCTGGGAAAAGAAGGAAGCTCATCAGATAAAGCCTGTGCAGTGCTTTGAAGGTGTGAAATACTATGTGTGATTATTCAGGATTCTTGAGTCTGTCTTATCTCTTCCTGTGACTGCCATGCAAAGTGACAGGCTAAAATCTCCTACTTTAAAAAGGATTGTTTCCTGAAGAATTTAGACGTTATTTTTTTTAGTATTTTCTTCACTTTTCTGTACTTTACATGAAAAATAAACAATTCAAAATTTAAATTCTCTACAGAGGGAAGACTAAGCATCTCCTAAGTGCCTGTGGATATGGAGCAGGGAGAGTGCCACTAGGTGCATAATTAGGTTGAGATGTACAGAGTACAAGGCCCAGAAATGCTATAAAATAAATTTTCCTCTTTAAAAAGCCACACAGTGTGTGGCTGGGCAGAATCTCTCTGGAAATCTCTCTAAAATATCTCCAAGGAATGTCTCTAAAAATTATATTTTCCTTTTCTTCCCCAGGAGGTGTCACTGGCTGGCTAAAAGAGCAACCAGTACCAAAACAGATTGGTGTTTGATGTGCTGCATATATTGATCTCAGACTTGTAGAACAGGAACAAATCCTCAGCTTCCTGTGAGCTTGCAGGCAGATGTGCCATTATTTTCCCAGTAAATGTCCTCTGGACATGAGGGATGATGCAAAAGGTGAACCAAATAAAGGCACCTTTGAGGCTGTAGAGCACAAGCCTCTTCTGCCTTATTTAAGAACCTGGAGAAGAATCTGTTTTCTGTCTTCAGTGAAAGGAGCTATCAATGCTCTATCTTTCAATGACAGTGCTGGAGCCAGTTCTGGGGTCAGAAAGTCTGGGTTGTTATTGGGAGCCACTCAAATCCCAATGCCAGGTGCCTTGTTTCATCTCAGATGATTTGTGTAGGGGTAGAAGCACAGCTGACGGTTACTGTCAATTCCTTGCAATGCTTATTACAGTAGGTTTTTAAATAAACCTCTTTCTGCCTTTGATCAGGTCTCTTCTGTGACATCTGGATTTCAGGCAGCAGTCGACTTGCTCAGTCCTTTGGCTTTATTTCAGTTCTCTGCGGTCACCCGAGGAAAGGAATCCCCTTCACAGGAGAGTAAGTGTTACCTGGCTGTTTGTAGTAACACTGTGTCCCTTTTTGTACTGAAAACTTAAAGGGAAAACTTCACTCAAACCGTTTCAGAAGCAGCACTCTGTTTGCTCACCTGCTTTACTAACTCGGGAACAGGGAATTGAAAGTTCCCTGTTTGGTTGGACTTTGGTGCTGTTATTCCCAAAAGAAGGTTTTGGAGGTTAGTGTTTTGAAGACATGATGCTTGCATTTTCTTCAGGCACTGGCTGCAGCATGGAGTAGGCTGCAGTAAGTTGTGATTTAAAAGGACAGATTAAAAAGGCATGAGTAAGGGAGATGTGAGTTTTCTTATTCAAGCTGCAAACCAGGAAACTTCAGACTGGAATTTTTTTTCTGAATTCAGGACTTGGAGATGCAGGATTTGCTCCATTCTCTACATGAAATTCTTTAAGCTGTAGAAAATAAATCAGTATTTGCCAGGTACACCAACTGATCATTCAACCCTCCTTGCTGCTGCATCACAAATAGTGTAATATTTGCCTCTTTGGAGAAAACCTGCCAAAGCCTGCATTGGCAGAAAAATAAGTAAGTTAACCTGGCACAGACCATTTGTAGCTTAGAAAAAGGGATAGTGTGCTTCAGTCAGTAACATCCTGAGAGCAGCATCAAGGCACTGGGTGAAATACAGGTGTGGATTAAAATAAATAAATCAGTCCCTGTGTAGGTGGAGGTGTGAATATGAGGTAGAGGGGCTGGGCTGGGTGAGTAAGATGAGGGTGACCCAGAGGGAGATCAATCTTCTTGTCTCTCCTCCCTTCATAAGAAGGGAGCTGTAGTGGGCAGAAGTCATGTTGTGGTGGCATGTTTTATATGGATATTTAAAAAGAGCATCTGAGGTGAGAACTTTTCCCTGTACACTTGATAAATGTCGCTCTACTATGGTGGTTATATTCTCAAGCTATGTTTGAAATACACCACAGTGGTTTTCTCCCCCCCTCCTTGGTGTTTGGTTTTTTTGTTTGTTTAGATCTTCAGAATCTCAAGATTTTGGGCTTGGCTTATTTCCTGTACCTCTTCCTGTTTTCTGGCTTGGAGTATACACTGAGTTTTCTCACTCACCAGAGATTCCACTTCAGCAGGTAAAGCACACTTGAAATATAAATGTTGTATATTTTGTCTAGGATGTTTTCCAAAATCTTGATTTAAGGTCTCTTCTTGTATTTTCAAGAGAGGCTTTATGACGTTAGTAAAACCACTTAGAAAGAAACTCTTGTGTTCAGTGAAACTTAGGCTTTGTGGGAAGAATTTATGAAAATACAGGCACACTGTTTATCATGAAAGGCAATAATCTACAATCTCTAATAACTAGAGAAAATCAATACACAAAATTAAATTAAAGCTCCTGAAATATGTATAGCTGGGCTAGTTATATTGATTATTGTAAAACCTTTTCTCTTCTTCCTCAGTGGAGTTTTTCAGTATCAGGACAAATCTTGAAACTCAAAGAGGCAAATGATGGAGGGATAGCTGTGTGATTTTATTTGCTCCTCAGAGTTCTGCATTGCATATGGTGTACAGTCATGTCAGAGAGTTTGATTTCCTTTAGTCAAACACTAGAGAAGAGAACAGAATCCATTAACACCAGCTCAGCTTGAAATACTTTTCCTGTCAGGTCATAGGAAGAATTCCGGCCAGGAACGTGAACTTGCAACTTGATCCCTGTGTGTGTGTCCTTCCCTTTGAGTAATTCTCAGGGGGTTGTCTCATCTTTCCCTGTCTGTGTTTCATTACAGTTTGTGTCTTAACTAATACATGTGTGCCAAGGAAAGGTTTTCTAGTGTATTGAACTTAGTCCTGCACCGTCCGTTCAGGACAGGCCTTAGTGAGATCCACAGCTGAGTGTCAGCAGCACAGGCTGTGAGACAGCAACCTTGTCATGGAGGTGAGACCTTTTAGTTGAGAATGTCCACACAGTTTAGTACGTGGGAGAGGTGAAAAGGAAAACTGAGGAAATACTGAAGGGTGGAGGGAGTAGTGATGTGACCACCTTCCTGGTGCAGCACATGATCCCCACCAGGCCAGTGCCCACGTTGTGCCTTGGTGACCTTAATCAAGCCCTGCAGGAGTTGCTCCCCAGAAACCAACGACTCCTGTGCATATGGCACAATTTACGTGGTGACTCTGTGGGCCCCCCTAGAAATACCAAAGTACACCACAGCAGTCTGGAGGGGCTGCAGCATTTGCCAGCAGTTGTCCCATCCACACGACAAGACTTGGAGGTGTCTCTCCTTGCTGTCTGCCTGCCTTGGAAACCGATGTCAGCACACCAAGGACCTGCACTCTCGTGAGAGCACCAAAAAGCATTTTCTCTTTCCCTGGTTCAGGGAAGGGTCCTCAGGGGCCCTGTGAATCCCAGGGCGGAATGCTCAGTGCGTGATTCCACAATGTGTGTTTTTGCCTCCCTTCCAGCATGCAGCAGGGCAAGATGTTTTTCTTTATTGGAATAACAATGGCTGTGATCCAGGGAGGCTATGCTCGCCGAATCAAGCCAGGAAATGAAATCAGAGCTGTAAAACGGGTAAAAAAAAAATATTTCTATTTCTTTTCCCCCACAAACCTGATTTGTTAATTTTCAGTCTGAGGTGCAGTGGAGGATAGTTGGAGGCTATATAACTGTATTTGTCAAATCAAAAGAAATTTCTGTCTCATCTACCCAGCTAAATGACTTCTCAAGACCATGGGCACTTACCAGTCTAACTAAAGCTTGGAGCATTAGACCATTTCTTATCATATCAGCAACAATATTATTGAAACTGTGTGTTCTTCATATTTAATTGCATTAAGGAATGAGAACAGATCGTCCATCTGTGCAAGCTACGTAAAATGCTGTGAAGATTATGCTTTGTTTCAGTGACTTCTCTTGCAGTGCAGACATTGAAACTACTAAAGCTGCTTCAGAGCTGGTCTCTGACTCTCTTTCTGGGAAATGATTTTCAGTCTGGCCATCTTCATCCTTGACAGGCTTTCCTTAGAGTGTATTTCACTGGTGGGCAGAGAGAAATAGATTCTTCTTCCAATATCTGATTTGTGACCATCAGTATCACATGTAACAATAGCACGTGCCAGTGTTCAGACCTAACTTTCACTGACAAAAGTGTACGTTGCTTTGTTTTGCTTGGCTCTTTCTTCATAGAGATGCTGCAGCTGCTGTATTGGGATGATGGGGAACAGTTTCCTGCAGCTTATACAGCTGTGGGAACAGTAGATATGTCTTGTCCTTTACATTTGTGTGTGGAACTAAACAAAGCAGGTTTCAAGTGTTTCTGAACTGCTGGTGACTACCTGGCAAGAGGTTTGCTCAGGCTGTGAAAGCCTCCATCAATGTATAATAATACATTGATGCCTGTGATTTCAATGGTGGAAGGGTAAAAAACCATTTCCAAACTGCACTGCATTCCAGTGGATCGACTCAGCATTTCTTAAAGTTATTTCTGCTGGTGAAACAATCTCCACCCTGCTCCCTGGCAGGAGAAAGTTAATGGCACGTTGCTTGTGTCACATAGGAAGCATTTCCCTGTGATGAACACTCTGTGTTCCTGCTGCTTTATCCTCCTCATCAGCTTTCTACATGTGCTGTGCCAGCCTGCTGCGTTTGCTGGCACTGCACTGCAGTTTGTGCACACTGATTTTGCCCCACTGATTTTATACTCCTTCCTCTTCCCTGCCCTGAGAAGTGTCATCACCTCTGGGTGGTGGCTTCTCAAGAACACCCTGTGCCCTGTGCAGAGACCTACTGGCCCTGCACCCTTCTTTCCATGGATGTCAGTGGGTTTTGTGGGAGTTCCCCCTTTTGCTGAAGTTATTCTGGCAATTTGTGAATCTGCAGCATGTGGCAAACGTGGCCTCTCAGCACAGTGGTTACAGTAGCTCATTTATAACTGAATCTTCAAAATGAGGCACTTAGTGGCAGTGAATACCCTCCTTTATCAAACACGCAGCAGATCTGGCCTGTCTTTTCTGCAGGAGCTCTGTAAGCAAGGGAGACATCACAGAGGAACTGAAGTCCAGCACTTGGAGGAGATGAAGACTGGTTTCTGGGGGGGTGTGTTGGGGTGTTGACTTTCAGATGCCATTTGCACCCCACCATTTTTCTTCTTGGCTACAGAAATATGGAATCTGAAAGCTAAAGATAAAATCAGCCAATACTGCTGAGAAAAAGCAGATGAGCTGTAGTCCTGCTGCACACAAGCTTTTTGCTCTCTTGTGCCAGCTCAGGAGATGAAGAGTTAAAGGTAGATTTCTGTCCTGGACAACACAGAACAAGAGAAAAAAATCCCCCCCAAACGGTGGATCTGTGATAGAGAGAACTTGCATGTGATTTGCAGTCATGTGATAGTGAGAGGGAACAGAAAAGTGCCTTGTGCCGGTGTATGGCCATCCAGGTGACTTTGAAATGCCTACTTGGGAAGAAAGGCCTTTCTGCTTCTGTGTTGTCCCATCAGCAGAAGAGAACTGGCAGGACACCTAGAGTTAGGCTTTAACAAGCAGGGCTTAGATGTAACCGTGTGACTCATTCATTTTGCAGGCTATTATGTTGCTGATTCCAGCTTTCTTGTTAATTGGATGGGCTGCAAATGTGACCATGCTGAGTGTTGGACTGTTGCTGTACTCCTTCGGTGAGCTGATCAAAAGGCACTCTAAGCACAAAGGATTTTTCTTCCTGTAGTTATTCACCCTGTTAAAAAAGATGCACTTCTAATTTCAAACTATAAGTAGCAGAAAGCTGATGTTTCTGTTTATGAAATACGGAAGAAACAGTGCCTGTTTCTTCTGTGGTGCTGTTTGTATCACAGGAAGTTGTCATGGTGATACTTGGAAGCATCCCTGGTGCTCCTGTTGTCTTGTCTCACTGGGGAGCTCTTGAGGGTGGTTTTTCCTCCCCTTTTTATCAGACCTAGAAGCAAAATATTCACTGAATAGCCCAGCTCAGCTCAGGAAAAGGAGACATCATGTCTTTGTCCCTCCGTGGTGGCTGTGTTATTTCTTAGGCCACAGGCTGGAGACCTGCACACGCTGAGGCTGCAGGTTGGAGTTCAGACAGCAAGGGCCAGATGTTAAAGTGTTTAGATAAATGCTACTCTGCCAATCTAAGCTGTTATCCAGGGAAACAGTTATGAGTGAAGTTGGATCCATCTACTGCAGTCCCTGTCTGAAAAGAGATTTCAGGTATTCCCAGTCCTGCTAACTATTGTTAAGAAGCTTCAAATATGACTAATTACAAAAGTAGAAGACTTCTCTTTTGCATGGTACAGCTTGATTTAAGAGCAAACTGTAAACCACAAAATGCATCTATTGAGTAGTTTGTTATTCTATGGCCAGCTGTGTGCTTGACACGTGAGGAGTGAGGGAGGTGTTCATTTTGTCTAACCATGTTTGAGCCTTCCTAGGTGCCCTACTTTGACAAAAAACTGCATCTCTTTCCAGTTAAGCCAGCTAGAAATGCCTCTGTGGGGGGCCTCTTCCCCCTCTCTTCCTCCCTCTGCCCCAGCAGTTGGGGCAGTTAAGGCAACATGTCCATTGTTCCTGCTCTCCAGTTGTCCTTTCCTTCCCAGAAACGACTCTGCTTTGTATGCTTAAGGCGCTTCCCTCTTGGCAGAAAAGCCTCCTATTTCAGTAAGAGGGCAGTGATTGCGAACAGCTCTTGGATTTTGTGTCCAAAAATTTTGTAACCTTTTCTTCTTGGATGTGACTGTCTTATTTCCCAAGACAGAACGTGGCTGCCTCTCTCATCCCTGAGTATAGTAAAGCTGTGTGCACGGGGACAGTGTCACTCTGGGCACAGCCACCTCACTGTCTGTTTGGAACATGAGCGATTCCCTGCTCCACCTGATAAGACCAGAGTGCTTTGGAAAACTACCAGTTGGCTGATCTGCCCTGTCCATCCCTGTCCCGTGGGCTCACAGAGTGAGAGTTACTAATGTGAAACATCTGCTCGGAGCACTCCCGGCTCTGGGCTCTTCGTGCAGGTTGGCTTTGAGGGGGTGTTTTCATTATTGGACTGGATTGAACCTGATGACTCAGTGTTGGTCAAATGCCCCAGAGCTCAGCATATTTCTCTGCAGTAGTAACAAGTTTGGGCCACATGTTTTTTTCACTGTTGCTCTTGTAACTGTTCTGAGGTCTGCTGTTCATTAACGGTCTCTTTTGTGGGTTTTTCCAGCTGCAGCCATTGTTATCCCGTGTTTGTCAGCAGTGGTGTCAGGCTATGGTAAGTGTCTTTCCTGCTCTGACTGGCCACCCTTGGCCACAGCACTGACCTTTGTTTGGACTTGGCTCAAGTACAGAACTGACCTCAAGTTTAGTTAAGCATCAACAGGATCGCTCGTGGCTTTGGTTCACCTTGGATCCAAGTGTTGGACCCGTGGCCTGGGCTGCTGCTTGGCTTCATAAAAGGCACTTTCCCCCAGTGCATTAACAAGGAGAGCAGGAATGCAAATGTTCCCCCAGCTGCTGCCCTGTGTTGTACATGTGTAACCCCAAAGCCATGGCCACTCCTGCAGGATGAGGCTAAAGCCAGTCACATCCCTGCTGCTCCGTCCCAGCACAGCCAGCAATCCATGGATGTAGTTCCACTAAACTTGGCTGGGGGGGGCAAACCAGCTGTGTTAGGCTGGCAATGCTACAGCCTTTCCCTTCTATGAGTGTTGTCCTTCACAGAAGGGAAGCTCAGTGGAGCTGCTGGGGGATATCCTGACAATATCCTGATCCTGGGAAACTCAGAAACATCCTGCAAGGGAGGGTAGGGAACCCCCAGATAGGTTCGTACTTGTCTCTCAAAACTGACCACACTCCCTGACTGCTTCAGCACTAACAGCAATGACCTGTTCAGTGACCATCAGTATCACACTAATTTTGTACTGTGTAAAGCAGCTTGTTCCAAGGGGATGGGGAAACTGCAGCAACCTTATTGCTGGTGGTGATTAAGAAGCTGAAGAGTGGGCAAAGGCCACAAACAGCAGTGAGTGGGGAACAGCCTGGGTTCTCTGAAAGACACACCAGCCATCCCTGCCAGCAGTGAAATCATTTCTTCCTGGTTCCTTAGAAAAGACCTTCCAAGGGACCTTCTGAAACCTTCTGGCATGGGTTGCCATGTAGCCTTGTAACGCAGCTGTAGCTGTGTTGCCATCTGTGGATGACACAGTTCTGTAGCTTTGGGTCAGCTGGCTGCCAGCACTGCAGTGCCTGCTGAGGTGGAAAACTAAGGCTTTGCTCATTAATGGCATTGACAGTTGCTCTTATTTAACTTGCATTCACACTTCCATGTTTCTTGTATACCTGTGCCTCCTCAGAAAATCTTGTGTACAACGTAAAGCTTTTTTTTTTTTTTTGTTAGGTTCTTTTTTGGTGGGGTGGGGGCAGAATGCACTACAAATTGTCCCTGGACAAGCACTTGTGACAAGCCCTGGTTTTTTTTCAACAAAGCAGTCGTGATTGTCTTGGTTGGAGGACAAATAAGCAGAGATTGGGCAGTGGGTGTGAAGTGATGGGAGGGGGAGAAGCATGTGGGAAGTACCTCCAAATGAAAAGGCTCCCAAAGCTACAGCAGTGCCCTGCCCACACACTGTCCCTGTCCAAGCAAAACGTCCACACAGCGTAACACTCTCCTCGCACAGGCACTGCCAGCCAGAAAGGACGAGTCATGGGGATCCTGAGAAGCCTGGGAGCCCTGGCCAGAGCCCTGGGACCCATCCTGTCGGCTGCAGGTGAGTGTGGCCTCCTGCTCCCTCCTCCCTTTGGTCAGGGAGGGTGGGAGGAGCACAGGTAGCCCCTGCATGGGGGTCAGTTCCCTGGGCCATTTAGGGCAGAGGGACAGAGGATGGGGAAGCGGCCACACAGCAACTCAGAGTTTGAAGACTGAGGCAAAGCCAGAACCTGTTTCCTGACTGCAGCCCTTTGCCAAGTAACTGGTGCTCTGGCTCACCCAACCAGGGATTCAGTAATTCTGTGTTCTCTCTGCATTGTGAGAGCAGCAGCTTTGAAGCATTTACACATCTGCAAGGTCAAGGGCACTAACGAGACAATCCCCTTTCCTTTGCAGTTTACTGGCTGGCTGGGGCCGAGATTTGCTTCACTGCCTGTGGAGTTTTGTTCCTTGTCCCCTTTGCTTTACTTGGGTCTATAAAACAGCAGATAAAGGAGGAGTAAGGAAGGAACCACAAAACTCTCACCAGCTTCCAGGGCCTTCTACAAGACCTGAGTCTTGGCACCCGAGCCTGCTGAGCAAATAGGAAGGTTTTGATCTTCTGGAATACATAATGACTATTTGCAGCAACAACACACAGCAGTTATGTTTAAAGCAGCCCCCCAATCAGGTGGGCTTTGCAAATAGAAAAAAGAAACCAAACCAACTAAACAGAACAAAACATACACACACCTCCCCCACAAACAGCTGAGTAAGGCATTAAGATCATCAGAGAAGCAGAGACAGGCACAAGAGCAACGGGCCTGGAGCCCTCCCCACTCACCAGGTGCCGTTCCCATGGTCCTGGAGCGCACAGGGGGCTCTGCTCTGCTCCTGCCTCTGAGCAAAGCCTCTGCAGGGGCTCAGCTGGCACAGGAGAAACCCCCAGGGCTGCTCTGACGGGCGGTTTCTGTACAGCAGGTACGAGATCTCTGCAACTGCTGCATCAACGCCTTCAAATGAGATGGTCAAACAAAAGCAAGAAGCACTACAGGCTTCCTGAGCCCCACTGGTACTTTGGCACGGGGCTGTTTTTAATAAACAAATTTGGAGAGATGTTTTATATTTCTAATACTGTGTGATGTTTTTGATGACCAAGCACTGTTCTTTTTGCATTATGAATAAACGGTTACATTGTACAGTCCTATGGTCAGTTAATTACACTTGTTTACACTCATTTAAACTGAACATCCCCTTTTGGCTGAGCCAAAGTGGGTCCAGAACTTCACTCGAGGTGCCGAAGGTCTCCCTGATAGAGCCAACCATGCATGACACCACAGTGCTGACCCCATGATGGGTGCAGGAAGGACCCCTCCACCAGGCTCTGCCTCCTGCTCAGCTGGGACACCCAGGGCAGGGAGCCTTATGGTAGCCAATTTGAGTAATATCTAGAACACATTAAAGCAATCATTAATCAACACATTAATCATTAAGAGAAAACGAACCTAATTAAACAGGCTGCAGCTGTATAATAAAACTGTACAAGTTGTGAAAGCAGAGCATGATTTTGTTTTCAAGAGTTTTATTTGTGAGTAGAACTTAATGATACAAGAAAGAAAAACACAGGACTTTATTCTGCCCTAAAGTGTGTAACCATACCGTACATGACTACATTTCATATTGTAAATACAAAGAACTAAAAGAACAAACTACAAAATTAGAAATTAAGAATCATTGCATATGTGGTCAAGATAAATGGAGGGACTCCAGTAAAGAACTGAAACATACAGCAATTAGTCATTTAGTTACGACCCTGTCATAAAACACAATTTAGCAAAATAAGTGGTGTTTGCTTCCTAGTGTACAAGGACATACAAGGTTAGAGTAGAAGCTGAAAGCCATTCGTGCCATGCAGTCCTGCCTGAGCTCTGCTGTTCCGGGGCTCCTGCCCAGCGCCCGACTGCTCTGTCCCACCTGCCCTCCACCCATCGCACAACAGGCCACGTCACACTTCTCACGGTACCAAGGACCACCTCGAAACCTCTTCTCTCACCTGAAGCCTGACAGCTCTAATTCCACCTCCGGCTGTTGCCCCTCCACTGCCCGAAACCAGCCCGAGGCATCGGCACCTCCCAGCCCAACACAGGCCTTGTGCTGCTCACCCAGAGCTGCCTCCGGCTGCTCCACCCACCCGGCCTTCCGCGCTTTCTGCTGCATGAAAGTAAGGCATTAGTTCTCTGCTATTTTACCAATTGCAACATTTAGTATTGTCCTAAAAGGTTACATCCATGTTCTGTTGTGTTACAGACACTTACTGTGAGTCAGTGTGTTGCCCTCACCCCCATGGGGTGTTGGGATTTGCTGCTGTTAAACCCGAAATGCAAAGTCTAGAAACCAGAAATGGCCACTGACCCCCGGCCTTTGGCCGAGGTGACGGCACACGCTTCCCGGAGAATTCCGCAAGCTTGATCTACCTGATCTTAAACTACTTTTACACTTAGTGATAGACAGAAGCATGGCAATAACTGGGAAACAGTGAACTCAGTGGCGAGAGTGATTTGCCATGCTACACATTTAACAAACATTTATAGCGAACGGTGAAAATACACCTTTAAGGTTATTTGGGATTTCTGTACTTTACTGCTGGCAACAACAACAAAAAGATTTAGAGAACAGCCAGCTTTTGTAAGATAAAATAATTACTATAAAACAAGGTGAAATACTCAGTGTAATGCATTTACATTTTTATAAGTGGGAAGGAACAAACACAAAAGGCCGCACATGGGGTTCATGCACAGCAGGGTTGCGTGTGCACCAAAGGGATTTTTAAGGGGGTGAAAAACTCCGGTGCTAAGGCCCAAAATACACCTGCCCATGCTCCACACCACCAGCTGAAAAACTTCTGAAATACTTTCACTTCAGTTACTTTTTAACCTTTTCTAACAGCCAAATCACCACATGACTCAGGGAGGCAAGAGCAAAAGACAGATTTCTTAAACTATAATTCACTAGAAAGAAAATAAACAAACCAAGATTGGGCTCTTTGAACACACAATGTGAGCAGAATACACCACAGTCATTTCAGTCCTAGACAAAGATGATTTCACCAGCCAGTTACAAAATAAAACAAAGTGAAAAACACCTTCGTTTTGTTACAACAGTCAGAAGGGAGAGAGAGGAAGCAGTGGAGAGCCTCAAAGCTTGGCCAAAACACGGCCTGTACTCACAAGCTTGCAGAAGTTTACATGTCAGTTCAAGAATACACCCCCCTTGAGAACACCACTGCAAAAGCATCCTCTCTAAAAGTCAAAATTTAAGAAGAAACTTACTTGTGACTTGGAACAGAATATTGGAAAAGAACACTTCTTGTGGTAAGCAATGGGTGTTTTATTTTTAATTGTGAATTTTTTATATTCTTTTGCAAAGCAGTGCAGGCTTTAAATTAAAAATAGTGAATCAATGCCTTCCATATAGAAGTCGTTTACATTTGATTACAAATTAGGGATCAGATCTGTGGCAGCTGCTGAACACGCAGGATTAGCACCTTTTGGGACATTAGTTTCTGGCTATAACCTCAAACAATCAAGCCATAATTTGAGGGGCTGGTTGGATTACTTGTGGCATTCATTTACATAGTAAGACAAAACACTCAAGTACGATCTGGTACATTCTAGTGGTTAATGGATTTGAAAATATGACAGTGTTTCTGCAGTGGGTTGGCCTTTAGGAGTCACTCTTCTTTTTGCTCTTCTTCAGGAAGGAAGGAGTGCGAAACTTCTTTTTCTTTTTTGATGGGGACTTCCCTGGAGATTCATCACTACCTGCATCAGCTGCTGTCCCCTCCTCAGCTGTTGGTGTTGCTGGCTCTTCAGCAGGTTGGGACTGGGGTTCCTTATTTTCCACTGCAGGTGATTCTGTTTGGCTTTTGGGCACATCTTGGTCACATCTCCCTTCCTCCTTTCCTAAGGGAGGGAAGCCGAGTGCTTCCGAAGGCTCATCAGGGGTGAGATCTGGGAGGGTTTGCTTGAAAGTTGCAGCATCACTGTCATCTCTGTAGGTCTGGTCCTGCCGTGTCTCTGGTGGACGGACAGACAGGGACACAGTCAGTTTAGTAAGTGCCCCTGGAACGGGGAAAGCGAAGCGAGTGGGGTGAGCGCGCTCTATAAAAAACTAATGTATTTACTTTGCATAAAAGCCTTTGTCATAGGGCTGTTCTCCTCCAGCTTCGGGCACGGAAGAAATAAGATATTTCAAAGTTCTGTGTGTTTTTAAGCTCCCAGCACAGAACAGATAAAGCTGAATTCCATCAGCAAGAAAGTAACTGTTCAGACCTCTCTCCTGTTTCACTCATGACATTTGCAAGCAACACAAGATTTTAGTGCAGTGCACCTTGATTCTTTTTTCTTTTGCTGGGATAAAACTAATTGCTGGTTTGCAGTGATCCAATACACACAAATCCAAGAATTTCTATATTTTTGGCTTGCCAAAATGCAGGGATTTTCACAATATTCTTCCATGAGATCTAACCGATATTGCTTCAAAATATGATTTCCTATGACAAAGGCTTCCCCTTTTTTCGCAAGATATGAGTAAATATTATGGATTCCTCTAAGTAAAATCCGTGTCATTTATCAAATTAAATGAGCTCAGCGGGTTATGCAATACAGCTTGGTTTTTTAATGTATGTGATATCTAACAGCAAAACTCACCCTGTAGAAAGGAACATCAGAAGTCCAGTGGTAACTGTATGTCCAAAGGGGAACTGAACCACTCCTCCCTCAATTGTAACACCTTCCTCACTCACCGTGGTGCTTTAGGGATGTTCTGTGTAAAGCTGCTCTTTGTGCATGTACTCAACAAGGAGCACTTTGTGGAGTTCCCTGCAATGTTCCCCACTGCTCCGAGCAGTGTCCCGTGAGCTGTGTCACATCATTCCCACTGACGTTACGTAAGGAGGAATTTAGAACAAAATCCAGGCCATGCTCATTGTGAGGCACAAATGAAAGGCAACTATTTTTGCCCCTCTCAAAATCTTGTTTGTTTTAATTTGAAAAGACTGAAGGCTTTCACAAGAATTTACAGAAAATGCTTGATACTTTCCCATTTTTCCTATGAAAATGACAGTGTTCTTTTTACTTCTGCCAGATAGGATTAATAATCCTCTGATAAATTTTAGAGGGCTTTGTTCTGTGAATACCTGCTAGGAAACAAACATGTTTTGCCTAGAGCACCATGAGCTTCTAATAGGTTAAATAAACACCACACAGTAGTATCCAGTGCCAAACACTCGGAATGCACAAGTTAGCAGTTTAAAAGTTATAATGCAGGCAGGATTTAAATCAGAGCAAAAAAGAGAAAGCAGTTATGTACAGTACAAGCTGCCTCCTGAAGCTCTAGTTTAGCCTGTGTATGTATGGGAGAGACAAATTCATAAGAAACACCAGCTACAATTCTTCACTACCACTACACTGCTTTTGGATTTCATTGAATTTTTCAGGAATTAACTGAAAGCATTGTTGAGCTCTTCTCCCTGGGATCCAGTGACAAGATGTGTGGGAATGGTTCAGACTGGACTTCAGGAAGCATTTCTTTACTGAGAGGGTGGTCAGACACTGGAACAGACTTCCCAGAGAGGTGGTCGACACCCCAGGCCTGTCAGTGTTTAAGAGGCATTTGCACAGTGCCCTTAAAAACGTGCTTTACCTTTTGGTCAGCCCTGAATTGGGACAGGCAGTGGGACTAGATGGTCACCGTAGGTCCCTTCCAAGTAAAAATATTATATTCCACTCATTAGTTGACCCAATTTTTAGAACAGGCACCATACTGGACCATGAGTCTTTTTTTTGTTTTTTTTAAGAAAGTTTAGAAGTTTTAAAAAAAGGGATTAGAAATTCCTTCAAAGTAAAGAATAGGAAGCTACAGGCATTCAAACAGCATTTGCCAGCTGGCCTGAGCATTGAATAAATATAAATGGGTTTATAGCTCATTAATACAGGACTGCTATCCTTCCCATCATCCTTATTAAATAGCTTAACATGATGCTGGAATCAGGTAAACATCTGTTTATCTAGCTCGCTGTGGGCAGTATTTTACCAGAATTAGAGAGATTTACAAATTCCACATTCAATGGAGCCAGCATACAACACATAAATGCTCTGCTACTCTACTGGATGGATTTCAGAACTAGGAAGGTTTAAAAAAAAATCTCTTGCTGCAAAACCTATTTACAGTTTACCTCAACATTTCTAAAGGTTTTTCAGCATAATCATCTCTACATTCATGTTCTCCCTTCATATCTATACTGTGGTTTAAGTGTTTGAAGCATAACATCAATACTAGTGTGTGTTTACAGTTCACATTATTTATGAAAATAAAGGTTTATGGGGTTGGGTTTTTTCCTCAACACAAAGATGTGGACAAACATACCAACTAGGCTATAACTGAGTTAACACAAAACGCTTGACTGACTTCAGCTACACTTAAATAGAAAGAATATGATGAATCAAAGTTGAGAAGAGGCTGCATACAGAGAACATTGTCATTCTACAGAACCTCCCCCAATCAAAGTTGTCATGGTGTGAACTTCCAGTTAGTCTCTAAAATAAGCTTTGTATGTTTGTTCTGGAAAACTTATACTAGAAGAGTTTGTGGAACAAATTCTCTGTTTGAAAGAAGTTTCAGGTTTTAGAACTTTATCAGTAACATCACAGGTGTCTACGATGTAGTTTCACTTTCATACCTATGACAAACACACCGACTTTCAGATATAACAGGACATACAAACATTTTTATTTCTCCAAAGTATAATCCGAAGGAGCCCTGTAGAGATAGCTGAAAGAGCTGTAGAAGTTGCTGCCACCAAGTACTTGCTGCTATTCCTTGGTTGGAATTTGAATTCCCCTGCAGCTAACAGAAAACATGGAAATAGTTCCATATCCACTTCTGTGCAGAAGTCTGCTGGGTAAGTTTAAATCCATGTCAACAGTAGCACTTTTGCACTGGAATAGATTAGGAACTCTTCCATTTCATTACCAGGCCCAAATTGTGTGGGCAGCAGCAAACTGTTGGGGCAGAAACTTCCAGGGCCGTTTCAGCTATATCTCACAGACAACTTCAGACTATTCCTTTTCAAACTGAGGAACTGGACACACAGATATGGAAACACGTAAGGTGACTTTCACAGTCTGTCTCAAAGGGGGAGTGCACTTTAACATGAGATCTGCAACTACCTGGAATTTCATGAAATTCAGAACTAAAGAAACCAACATTTCAACTGAAAAAGCCTGCTTTTTTTTTTAAAAAAAAAAAAGCAAAACCAACAAAAGCCTCAGTAAACAAAGATGCAAGAGTGAAGCAAAGCACAAAAGCAGGTCAGAGTATGGAATGATACTTACTATGGTAACAGGTACTCTTTAGCATATCCATCTCCTGTTTGTAACGCAGCCACAAGAAGAAAAAAGCACAAGTAGAGAATCTATGCATTCATCACAGCCATTGTGTTACGTTAGAAGAATGGTTGCAACCATTCTTGTAGAAAATGGAATGAGATGAAGTAGTGAATGGCAGACTAACAGACAGGTGATATATACAATGTACAAGGTAAAGGAAACAAGACAATAATTGGATTACACCCATTCGAGATTGTCATTTTATCCTTTTTCAAGGAAATTGTTGACTTTAGAGGCCCTGCTCTCATTTTAGTTAAAACTACGACATAAGGTGAGCAAATAATCAAATTTAGATTCAAACTGAGTCGGAAAAAATATTTACAGAGATGTAATCCAAGTACAATAATGTTTAAGAAATGTGCAATCAGTGAAGATTTACCAAAGCATGTAGATATATGTCTGGTTCACCATCAGACACTATTTCATTTCGTAAGAGCACTTCTCTCTCACAAAAAATGAACAAAAGGTAAATCAGTTGAGAAACACCAAGAGATGACAAGGCAATTCTGAAGAGATGAAAATTTGTCTTTATATTAATGCACACTTCTTTATTATTGTAAACATAACTCCTGTTACAGTTCAGTGGAGTATACTTTAGGTAGTAGAACAATGAAATACAAGTAATAATTTACTGTTATTAGATACTAGTTCATGTACTTTCATGCGTCAGTCACTAAGGATGCAGTTACTGGTTTCCCCTGGCCCCCAAATCAGAAGAACATACCTTCCTCTATTTTAATGGGTGTGCTGGGAGGAGTGCGAGCTGAAGTGTGATCAGGGGGGCTTCTCTCTTTCTGTGGCCTGCCATCCTCTGAAGGCTCTGCAGGTGTGGGCAAAGAGAAATTAAAAAGGCAAACAAAACCTCTCAGTATGTGAGAAAACAAGTGTCTGTTTGCTCCATGCACTCAAGATACCAATCCATTTTTCTGAATCAAAATTCTGCCAGGATATTATATAATACCAAAACAAGCAAAAGAAAACTAAGTGACAGTTTGATACTAACAAAACTGTTCAAGTCACAGTTGTGCTCTGTAGCTTTTTTGGGGGCTATTTTTTTTTTTTCAATAGTGTCATTGTTTATGAATTGATTTATCACATTGTTCTAAAGAAAACTTGTGAGGAAAAACCACAAGGAAGATATAAACAAATACGGGGAGGGGATATGCTATCAGGCCTGCACAAGATAACGTTCTTTTGGTTGCTTTGTATTGCTAAAACTCTGAGTAAACAAAACTGCGTCCCGAAAGAAAAGAAGACTGCACAGATAATCAGAAAAACATGCAGTAATTATATGATTCCAAACAGATTTCACAGTGGTTTGAGTATTAGTTATTAGTAAGAGGGTCCCCCTTGCTTCCAGCTTTAAACAGCCCTAGATCCAAAGGAAAACATTAATAGAGCACACCATATATCAGGAACAACATTAAAACGTTGTTCCATACAGTTCACCCACACAATTAAAAGTGAAATCAGTCCCACAGATGAGAGTCAACTGACAGAATCTCCAAATGGTGTAGGTAAAGAGGTTGTTCCCTGGATTGCAAGCGCAGCTGTACCACGTTAGTAATACCTGAGGCCTCAGCCAAAAGGTCAGGATCGGACCTCAGTGCTTTGATCACTGCAGTATGAAATTCCTTATGGGAGGACTTCTGCCCATCTGGCTCTTCTCCATTTAGATGTGGGATGATTTGCTGCGTGGTCTGACAAGAAACCCATGCAGCAGCAAACTGAGTGTTATCTAAAGATTTAGATAGCGATGATACGCCACGATCCTGTAAAGTCTTCGTATCTGTTCCTTGAAAGGTGTTTGATCTGCCTTTCAAATCCAGAGATTTTTTATGTGACGTGTTTTGCTCACTGATGGTCTGATTTCTAAGCACTGTACTCTGTTCCCCAGCTGGTGTCTGTCTCAGTAACACAGTCTCTCCATATTCTGACACCTTATCTAAGAAGGATGTGGCATTGTTACTGAGAGAATAAAGGTACGCAGTTAAACAGGCATGACAGGAGAGCATCCCACCCCACACAACCCAGCACTTCATGAAGCCAACACATACAATGGCTCCTACATTGCTATCCCAAAAAAACAGGTGCAGGGAACACACACTTGCAAGAGAAGGAGCACTTCTGGTTCCTGCATCACTCGAATCCAAAACCTCACAACAGATGAGCGTTGTAAGTACCATCCCTTAAAATTATACAGAAGTAAAGCAGTAGAGGCACCTCAGATGCAGCAACGACCTCTTTCTACAGCACAAATCTGTCGTAATTCTACGACAATTTAAAAAGTCCGTTTTAGGGCAAGTGCCCAAGATGTTCCATTTCCAAGCAGCAATCAAATGTTATTCCGTACCTTCCCCATTCAATGGATTCCTCAAATCCACAAATTTCAGTGAGTTAGAAACCTGCAGTGTTGCTGCTATAAAGCACCACCAGTTCCCTGCACTAGTCCAGCTCCAGAGCCAGGTGAAACAAAGGGGAACAACCTGCAACGCTTTGCAGTACCAAAACATTTTTTTTACTTAAGTTTCAAGCTTTCAATTTCCTAATAGGAACAGTAACTGGCCCTACTGTCTAGTTGGTCTGCTAGGATAATCTTAGAATGAGATTGATACATTTTACAGAACACACCGTTAACACTCAGATCGCACATTCCATCTCCAACACGCTTTTCAAATCTCTAATTCACACTGGTAAAACTGAAACACACAAAAGCTGGATAATTTATCCATGGCCTTTGCAGATAACCCACCTTCAAATGAGTAATATAGTTGTTGTTATTATAGCCTATCGCAGAAAAAAAATCCACACAGAGAAACCAACCTTCTGGTCCCTTCTGCTTTCTTTCTACTTCCTTGCGATATTCTTCCAGTTCTCGATCAGTGAGTTTGTTGAAGGGATTTGGTCCTGTTGTGCTCACTATGACTTTTGGTTGATACTCTTTCTCAATTATTGCCTTTGATGCAGTCACCAGTTCTCCCTGGCAAAAGAAAATTAAGATACATCTGCAATCAAGCAGTAACTTCCAGAACCCTGAGAAGTACAGAGGCTACAAAGCAACCAAAAACAAAACAAAGAGATCATCTGAAAAATGCTACTTTTTTCTCTCAAATTAAAAAAAAAGCTATTACAGATTTTTTTTTAATTTAATTTACAGCAGGTTAATATAAAGGAGAAAACAGGTCTCCACCAGGGAATATCCACCATTAAGGAGTAAATCAAACAGCAGCCAAACAGTCCGGCTGAATTATATATGAAGTCACAAAAGTATATCAAGTTTCTTTTTCTCTCATGTTTCTCATAAAGAAACATGATACCAGGCCAACCTGCATGGCAGTCTGGGCACAGAATACTTGTAAAAGGTCACAGGACTCAGCTTACAGGTATTTCTGTTTGTGATTTGTTTTATTGTTTTGTCTTTTATAATTATTCTTATTGTTTTGCTTTAGGTTTGTGTTTTGTTTTGTATTTTTTTAATGATGGAAAAGCCATTTCTAGCAGCTACTACATAACACCAAACAGATGTTATAGTAAAAAGCCATCTTGTATGTGTTCTGTATACACCAGATTAACAGTTTATTACAAGCCATTTTTAAGTAATTAAGGTTAACTGTAATCTTATACAAGTTAGCATATTTATATCTATAACATTTGTCATATAAGCCAGATAAAAAGTTATACAAATAAAAATATAACATTAGCAATTCTAAGTACATTAAGTTCCACTGGACAAAAGCAGCTGCATCAGATTCTCTAATGTTTTTAGTTTTTCTTCTCTAACCATATAGTTAAGATTAAAGCCATTGGTTTTTCATTGTCTTGGGTATGGAAGATGCTTGCCTGGAGATAGCTGCTCTATCTCTCAAGTGACTTGTCTAAGCATTTGTTTTTTTCCATTGGATATACAGAACTCTACTAACATTAGTCTGGAAATGTGGCCTGTGCCCTGTATCACAGTGATTCCCAAACTGTCTTCATTGTTGAAAAGAGGTATTTGAATTCCGTTACCAAACAGGTATGGAGTTACTGACTGATTCAGGTCATCTCCACATTCAAATGTTATTTGTACCAGTATTTAAAGAAAGCATTAAAAAGCACAGTTCAAAAATACGCAGTGCCTGAACAAAGAGACAAACATTCCATTCCATGTCCATACTTCATGGACAAGCACGGGATCTTCACTGTAAAACTGATGAAATTAGAGTGTTGTTTTGGATGCCGAGAGCTGCTTTGGAAAAGTTGTCAGCACCAAGGAGGTGACAGACAAGAATGTCCCGATGCTATGAGGACAAGAGCAGTCAGATACTTCTGAAAGCCTCAGGAGAGATCTCCAGAAATCTGGTCTAGAGCAACCCAGGGAGGTAAGAACAGCTGGTTGTTAGAATCTCTGCTACTCCTCAGGAAGCAAACACCAGCCAGAAGTACCAAAGAAGGAACGGCATAACAAGTCTCCAGTGTAAGACCCTGAAAGGAACTGCAGGAGAGACACATCTCAAACATTACAGATCATTCTGTTTCTCCATAAAATAAGAGGAAACTTCATCTTATATGCAGAATGTCAGTAGAATGTCAAAATCTCAATGAAATATTGATTTGATACTCACAGCTTTTCTTACATGATAACACATAAAAAGATCACAGAAACATCCATCTTTGTACAAATCCTAATTGTTTTGTAGAAAATATAAAACACCCCTAAAACTACAGGTCCCAGCTTTTAACGATGGCAAAAAACTGGTGCCCATGGCAATTTTGTATTTCCCTCTCTAACTTTGCCCACCCTTCAGATTAAGGATGTAGATTTAACTGAAACTCAGCAGTGAATAGCAGGACTTTGTAAAGCACTGATCTCAGGTAGAGTTTCTAGACTTTTCTGGGATTACAGAAGTCAACAGAGGAACAAGACACACAGTACCCATTGGTATCCCTGGAATGTTTAAGAATCTTTGAACACTGCAAGTTAAATCCAGAATGCCTGGGTAGAACAACTTATAATGGAACAGAATGTTAGTGAATGCCTGTTGATTTAACGATGGCAAACAGCAAGAGAGGCAGTTAGCAGCAAGATGCCTCGTGCACTGGCATGATGTGTTCTCCTCCTCAGGGAGCACCTTTGTTAACTACTGGGAATAAAAGTAGCAAATCAAGCTTATCGCATTTACTAGATAAAAAAAACCAAACCAAAACAAAATGAAACCCCCACAAAAAACACCCACGATCAATGCAAGCAGTATTTGTACTTGCTGAGTAGCTTTGACCCAAGAGAAGCATTATTGAAAAGATCAGAGGCAAGGACAGTAAGTGAATTACATATTGTTAAGAAAAAGCACTTTTGGTTTTTGAATCATAAAAGCAGAAAAATTATACAAGGGATGAGAAAGGCAAACTTTGCATCTGCTAAAAGCTGACTGCAGATTAACACATCCAGTTTCACTCAGTATCAGTAATATGGAAGCAGTTCACAGGCCACTAATGAAAATTATACCAGTAGAGGCACTGAGTCTATGTGGGAAATAAATTATAGTGATACGTTGGTAAGCTCTGCAACATGATTACTCTAAAATGTGTACAAATCAAAGAAGTAGAGATATTTTACTTCACAGAATAGGCCACAAAGCAGCATTCCAAGAATTCACATAAAAATATACTACACAAAATGAAATATGGGACAGAAAGAAAACAAGTATAAATAACTAAAAAGACAGTACAGGACATATTTTAAATTTTCAAATGTGACACTAAAATAGACACGATTTTGCAGAGCTATTAACCTGTCTGTGCCACTTGGAGATTCCTACGAAAGTTCAGGAAAATTGAACAAGAAAATTGATCTGGAATTACTTCCAGTAATAAAGAACTTGTAGAGAGAGAATAAATTCCCATAAAAAGACTCCCATTCTGTTTCAACACAAGATAACATGAAAAAAACTAATGTTATAGTGATTTCATCTGGATTATGCTGATACGAGTATTATTTTGATGATGATTCTAATAGTATTTTGATGACTATTTGAAGTCTGATTGCATATGTAAGCACCTGAATATCAACAGTATTTTCTCCACTGTAAATACTACAGGATAGATTACATTAAAGAATGGAATGTATTCTCACTGAAAAAGTTTTGTAGGGGCATACACTCCCATAAAGATCCAAAGGGAAAGTAATTTATAGCTAATGATACACAATACTGCTTCATATTAAACATGGACCTCATATTTCCTACATGGAAATTTTAGATAATCATGTAATTTTGCAACCTCTCCACCAAATCGTGCTTTTACAGAAAAATTCAAACCTGAGCGTTATTTAACAGGCAAGCACTTCACCCTGTTCTCAGGGAAAAGTATGACCAAAACTGGCACCTCCTACACGCCAATTCTTCTCTCAATCAGACAGTAGGTTCATAATAGTTGTCCTAACAGAATCTGACATTCATGCAGTGCCTTTCTCCAAAACACCAAGATTTCTGAAGTACTGTTCATGTAAAAGTTGCCACTCAAACCCAGTGGGGTTCTCTGGGGCAGAATTGAGAGGCTCTTCAGGAAGAACAAAGCCACAGAATTTCCATTCTAAAGGAAGAGACACGAAATGGGTGAATTCCTTTCTACTGAAAATTCTTGAAAATTCATGTGAATTTATTTTATTTTAGATCAGACTACAGGATGGTCATTGGTACAAACAACCAACATTCCCTCTTGTTCAGCTGAGACTGCAGCAGAAGCTTGGTTAACCTAAATGGGAATAAAATTACATGATGCACAAGGAGGTTGTGTTGCAACATGGCCAGGACTTCTCAGAATATGGACAAAGCAAGTGACAAGGCAAAATGGAGAATTCACTGCTGCAGCCATAGGCATGGGAGACTCAAAGCAGTACATGCACAGTGTACACAAACAGGGATTTTTCCATCCGAAATAGTGTGTTTGATTAGCACTTGATATAAAGCTTAATGTTAACTGAAAACATAATACATTCTAAATGTTACTGCAATTAGAGAAACTTTTTATTTGAATCATAACTGAGCGTCAAAGAATTTGTCAACTGAGAACTTGTAATTATCTGGTACCTAAAAGTCTGTAAGTCCTTGATGTACAGGACTCAAAAGTTTCATTGAAATTTTCAGGTGAGGTTTATGTGGGCATCATAAGATCACTCACACTTCCTTTGTTCCACAATACGCGACTAGTTTTCGGCAGAATCTTTCTAGGAAATTTCTCCGGTGGTTTTTTTTGTTGCCATTGTTTGGTTCATTGGGTTTTCTGGTTTGGGTTTTTTTGGAGGGGGTTGTTTGTTTGGGTTTTGTTTTTTACCCCCAAATGGGAAACCATTAAGCATTCAGGTGACAATCCATATTAAAATGAAGTCTACGAAATAGGCCACTTCTATTTCATAATTACTCCTGTAATTTACATTGTGATCTAATTTTACACAGTATTTCAGGCAGAAAGCACTTTCACGACACCACAGAAATGGAAACATAATTTGGACATCTAAACCCTAACATGATACTACTAGGCAAAATCATATAACCAACAGACCATTTGCTGGTTCTTTGCCATCTACAAAAACGCAGGTAACTATCTGAACAGTTTTATAGAAAAGTGATGCCATTGTTTGAAAATAATACTTGAAATACGTTACTGATGAAAGAAACTGCCTGTGTTGTGATAACCAATGGATGACTATAAAAAATAATTTTTCGCTTTGAAGGTATTATTAAGCAGAGAATAAGAGGCAAGCACTGCCTGGAAGAATTTGGCTTTATTTTATTTTTCATCTTAAATTTGGAAATGGCATTTTATTATTTGTCCTTTCACAATATGCACAAAACAAACTGCAATCTGAAAAAGATCATTATTAAATTCTCAGTATGATCCAAGTATCTATAACACAAACTGGCTCATTACACTAGAAAGTGTTATAAAACCATGAGGTTTTCAACAGTGGTGTAATTCAAAGTATTCTGGTTTTTTTTCATGGGAAAGCTATTCTGATAAGGTGTTAGGCATGACCTAAAACCAAGATTTAAGAGTCTTTTAGATAAAATACTGGAGCAGCAGAGGCACTGATGCTTATTTACACGCTGTGCTTCCATGTTAGATCACCTCTAGAAACATCTTTGAAACTGGGGAAAGAAACACAGTGGAGGACACGTTGTTTGCAGTGTGCAGCTGCTCCTGTTTAGTCAGCCCCGAGGACTGACCCCATCATCCCCACATCTCTTGAATTTATTCTGTATTTCATGTATATTATGTAAGCACAAGCATGATTAGAAGTTTGAAAACCAATCGATTTTGGAAGGGTGGGGCATTACTTAGCAACTCTAGTAGATAACTGGAGGAAGTTCTAAGGAAGCCAGATTTCTAGCAATGTGGGATCAAGAGTTGACAGTGCCTGTCAGCATAACACACACTGGTATCCTTGGAATTACACTGATGTAATCAGGCTGAGATTAAGCTAACTCTAAACTGATCTCAAATTAGAGTAATTCAACACTAACAGCATGCACAAAGAAACCCACTATATGCAGCACCTTAACGTCAAAAGTGTTTCCTCACCAGCTTCTACGAATAAAAAGATCAAAATCCTTAAAAGACACTTTAACAGGATAAAGTAACTGTTTGTACCATTGCATATACATAATTTTGAGACCCATCTATTTTCATCTTTTTTCTTCTCTAGCCAAGTCATTAGCTAACAGAGGGAAAAGGTCAGGGTAAGGAGAGGTTAAATGAAGGGTGAACAACAGTATTTAGAGCAGTATGACAGGGCAGTACCTTTCTAACAGACAGAGATTTAGCGGGACTAAAGGCCTGCTCTGTGAGATCGAGCCCTTCAATAGATTCCGTACAGTCTGAGAGGGGAGCATCCTGCAACAGTAAATTGAGTAAACAGAGCAAACCGAGCCCGGGCTTGAAAACATCAACCGAAAGCATTGTGAGCCTTGCTAAAACATGCAAAGAAACTGCAACTGGTAGATGAAATTGCAAATGACAATGAATTGACATGCACACAATATGACACCCAGCATGAATAATGATATGGTCATGACAAGACTTGTCAAACTTTAAAAAGTATATCAGAAAATACTTATCTGGGGCAGTTAAAGCACTCACATATATAAAGCTTTAAAGTTAGTCAGCTATACAGTGTAACTGTACGGCTCTCATTCTTACTTTACTTTGAGCTATGATTTATAGTCTTTTGTATATCCAGATATACTGCTTTTAAGTTTTATTGATGTCTAACAGATTTTTTCCCAAACTGCTCTTCAAATAAAATATTAAGAAGCATGAAAAACCATATTTAACATGAAACACTACTGCCCCACAGTGAGCCTGCTGTGCCCAGTATTAATACTTCAAAATACATGAACTCAGAAAACAAAGTTGTCACAAAGCCCAATATTTTTGAACAAGAATCTAACCCATACAAAAAAGCCTTCTGAATTTCATGCATTACATTCAGCAAAAAAAACCAAAAAGCATCCTCCACAGGCATGCTTGGGCTACATGGCTGAAGCCTCTACATTTCTGACCCTGAGCACTCTCGCAAAGACAACGGTGTTACCTCTAAGACTTACCTTATAAACAGTTACTTTCTGCCAATTAGAGAATAATTTCATAGTGATATGTTAGGTGAAAGCAGAGGATATCGTAGATTAAGCTAATAGTTTTAGGAATTTTATACTCTCACCTGTACAAGACTCCTGTCCACAACTACCCCAGAAAGAACCTGTGATTGAGGGCCTGCAGTTTTAATATCTTGCAAATTTTGCTCTCGGATCTGTAAAGGAAAGCAGCAGAACACAGTCCCATGAACAACAGAGAAAAGTTGACCACATTTTTTTATTTGAAAAAGGGGTGAGTGAACCTGCCGACAGGCTGCAAACCAGTGTTGAGCGCCCTGGTCCTACACATCAAATGAAGCTGAGCTCATTAACACCTCTTGAAGGCAAGTGTTCAGGTTCCTGGCTGTTCCATCACATTTCTCAGAATTTAGTTTTTAAGTACCACAGCAGGTGTTGTCCTTTGCTTTTTAGTACTAGCTCATGGTGTAGCTCTACAGAGCATGTAACAGACAACTCCAGTTTGTGAAAAGTGAGCAGAGCAGAGAAGCACAGAGGTCCTACTTGTATAAGTGTATTGTACCTGACCAGTCAGTTACAGGTTTCTGCCATCAGCCACTAGTCACTGATATTACACCACAGTTATCATCTTCCTATAGAACTTACTGTAAAACACTGCACAACATTCCATTTTTGGATCTAGTCAGGACCATATTCTCAAAAGGGCATGTAAATAATTTCTCTGTGAGAACTCCAGAGTGTCAGTTTACGCAAACGCATCCCCCCTTTTATTGCATCCTAAATACTTCTCAGTTCTTTCCATAAGGAAGATGGGAAGAGAAACTGGATCTTTAAACCCAGGTAATTTAAATTAGATATCCTACAGTGGCAAAGAATTCATAACAACTGACTTGAAATTTATTTCTAAAATATTCTAGTTCTTGTTCCAAGATAAATGCAGAAAAGCACGCATCCCAAAAGACCTCTACTTTACAACTAAAAAGGGCATTCAATTTATTAAAAAAACCCCACATGCATACAAATATACAAATAAGACAGACTATTAATACTTGGCATTTCAGAAAGCTTGGACATCCTGAACCATTTGTATTTATTTCTAATTTACTACCCTTCTCATCACTGGCAAAGCATAAAATTTGAAGTCTTACTTCTCTTAGTCATCTCATTCAAATTTTTAATAAAACAATATTTGTGTTTCAAACACCAAGAAACTGCCTGGAAATTTCACCGGAATTCTGATTTCAAGTGATTATTATTATTTTACAGTGCCAAGTCAAGAAAAGCATAAGCTCTGTCAGCCATATACAAATTATTTTAGAACAAATCAGTATTCCTGCTAGTGTCTCTGCACACATATCCCTGTGACATAATGCTAACTCCCATGTTCCATATGTCCATCAGTTAGAGGCAGCAAAACAATTCAGAACAAGTTAAGTATTAACAAGATACTAGGGTATATTTTATACTTCAAAGGAAATAAATTGAAAAACCTCAGTGCATTCAGTGCTTTCCTGTTGGTAAATGGTGACAAGAAGACCTGAAATTTGAAAACTGGAAAATTACCTGCAAGTTCATTTCAAAAAGATTAACACGCAGTTCTGAAGGCAAAAAAAAAAATGACTGCAACAATCACAGCATATTATAATACATTAAAATATGGAGAGAGATCCACAGACTACTTTGTCTGGGTCACAATTTCAACTGGTGAAACCAAAGAAGAAAACAGGTCATTAATGTAAAGCTATGATCTCGGGGAACAGAATTACTACCACGAACTCAGGGCTGGTTGTTTCAGAGGCACCCAGCAACCGGTCTAAGGAAAAGGAAAGTCTTCATGTTGCGGACAGAAGTATCAACTTGGTTTCCAAGATTAGTTCAGAACACTTAGGAACTGTTTCAGTATTCAGTTATAAAGGGACAGGACAATACCAGAACCGTGTTACTGAACTCCCAAAATTTCACTATAGCCAAGTAAGTTAGTTCATTACAAATACACAACTTAATTGTAGCAATGACCAAAAACAAAGTTATTTTACTTCTATTACGAACCTTGTTTCTCATTTCTTGGACCTCCTTCGGGTTGGTGTTCAGTGGAACAAACAGGTTAGGGACAGCAGAGGTGGCAGTTCTATGTCCATCCTCTTTAGTCCACTGTAACATCAAGAATAGTTGCAGAGTCAGAACTGCTGTAATGGCTATGGACACTCAGAGCAGCAAATTCACATCACAGTTGATCATGCATTATACAGAGCAGAGAACTGAACCAATGATTGCATTCTTCTAGTTGTTCCTAATGGTTGCTTTCTTCACCAGTAATATAAACTGTACCTTCAGATACATTTCTAGAGATCAGAATTATTCTATTAAGTCAAGCAAGTAACAACAACAACAATTAGAAAGCCGGTTAACTTGCAAATAACTGCCACCAAAACTATGCTGTTACTACAGCTACGTGCAATTCAGAGATCAAAGGGTTTTTCAGCTGTTTTTCTGTGCACTTGACCACACTGGCAGCTGCAGTGTTTCTAAAAACCACCTACTTCTCACTTTACAGACAGACATACAGGAGTAGGAAAATGCCAGTATAATTACTTATTTTTAAGGACAATTTTATCTGAAATTCCACAGTGAGTTCATATTTGTTTAGAAAGGATGCTATTCCTTACCCAAACAGAAGCACTGCAAGATCTAAGACATGAGCTCTAAAACCCTGTTATTGCCGTTTTCATTTTCTGCACTGAGTGTTTTTACAAAATAACATGAGAGAGACAGAGAGATCATTGATTCAATCCTCTGGTACCCAACAAACATCAAAGCCAACTTAAAGCATAAGATGACAGAAGTATGAAAAGCAATGTGATGTCACTAACCAGGTTTAGTGAATGACTCTGTACTGTAAAGCAAGAGTGGGCATCACCAAAGTTTTGCAATAAAACAAGCTACTTCAGCAAAATGTTCTGTTACCAGAATTAGTTTCTGCACAAATAAATAGCTGTACCAGGCACAGCAACCTACAGGAACAGTTTGGTGATGTCGAATATTTTATAACTCATAGCTCAGAAGGTTACAAAAATATCCCAAACACAAGCTTTAAGCGCTTCATGGGTTCTTCATAGAAGGTTGCTTTATTTGATCTGTGCATTTAGTATGGGGCTGTGTTTAATTTGATGCACAACTAACTTTTTATCTTGATATATTTACTCTACTTTTAGTGCCCTAATCTCCAATCGCAGTTGCATAGAAAATGCACTGAACAGTAAAGCAAACCTGTTTTTAGAGCAAATGCTATGCGTTTTTTCCTGAGTAACTTCAAGAAATAATAAGATAGCCAGAAACTGTCAGACTTCGAAAAGCAACAGAATTTTAAAATGTTTTGCAACTGTAAAGTAAAGAATGGAATGAACATGGAGCTGTGAAATACTCACTGATGATTATCTTCTCAGATAAAAACTACTCCAGCTTTTTATTAAAGATAGTTTTTAGTCAAAACATATATATAAAAACAACCTCAATATAACAAGCTACTTTTCTTTAGGTTAATAACAAGCATTAAAAAATTTAAATAACACAAACCTCTTATACTGTATGAAATTCTCTCTTGCTTCAGTATATCATTAAACAAGACTAGTTTCTGAGAAAGAAATTTTGCTTCAATTTTTCACTGGTAATTGCAAATATGATACACTACCTACTTTGTGAGCTGAGACTGAAAAGCACAAACTACTCAAAACATTTTGTCGTAGAACGAGTGTTTTAAGGTTGCTCAAAAAAATCACCAGCATTTCTCAGTGCAGCCTGGGGTGGGGAGGATGCACCATCAGATGTGCACAGCTTTAAGCTATGGTAAAACTATATTTGATCAAGGTAAATCTGTATCATAATAGATCAATATAATAAAACCATATTTCATCAAGGTAAATCTACAACCAAGGTAAAACAATAATTCAGTTTAGTGACATGTTGATAACACACACAACATAGGTATTTATTAATTTCTTAAACCAAAAAGAACACCACAAAAATACCACAGAGAGAGAGAGATCTCCTCTGTTTTTTAGGACTTTCTATATGACAACACTATGTATTTCAGTACA